>NC_090445.1:1146712198-1147012198 GCF_031143425.1 Pleurodeles waltl
GCAGATACACATGCTGTGCATAGACTAGTAAGCAGTTATCTCCCCCAAAGCGGTGGTTCAGCCTGTAGGAGTTGAAGTTGTTTGAAATAATGTTCGTAGTACAGCTTGACCTACTGTGGCTTGTTGTGCCGTTAACACATCTACACAGTAGTGTTTGGTAAATGTATGAGGCGTAGACCATGTTGCTGCCTTACATATTTCGTTCATTGGAATATTTCCTAGAAAGGCCATGGTAGCACCTTTTTTTCTGGTCGAGTGTGCCTTTGGTGTAATAGGCAGCTCTCTCTTTGCTTTAAGATAGCAGGTTTGAATACACTTAACTATCCATCTAGCAATGCCTTGTTTAGAAATTGGATTCCCTGTATGAGGTTTTTGGAAAGCAATAAATAGTTGTTTTGTTTTTCGAATTAGTTTTGTTCTGTCAATGTAGTACATTAGTGCTCTTTTGATGTCTAATGTATGCAGTGCTCTTTCAGCTACAGAATCTGGCTGTGGGAAGAACACTGGTAATTCTACCGTTTGATTCAAGTGGAACGGTGAGATCACTTTTGGTAAAAATTTTGGATTTGTCCGTAGAACTACTTTATGCTTGTGTATGTGAATAAATGGTTCTTGTATGGTAAATGCTTGAATTTCACTCACTCTTCTTAGAGATGTGATGGCAATCAAAAATGCAACTTTCCATGTTAAATATTGCATTTCACAAGAGTGCATGGGCTCAAAAGGTGGACCCATGAGTCGTGTTAAGACAATGTTGAGGTTCCATGAAGGAACTGGTGGTGTTCGTGGTGGTATAATTCTCTTTAGGCCTTCCATAAATGCTTTTATGACTGGTATCCTAAATAATGAAGTTGAGTGCGTAATTTGCAGGTAGGCTGAAATTGCGGTCAGATGTATCTTTATTGAAGAGAAAGCTAGCTTTGACTTTTGCAATTGTAGTAAGTATCCTACTATATCTTTGGCAGATGCGTGTAAGGGTTGAATTTGATTATTATGGCAGTAATAAACAAATCTTTTCCACTTATTTGCATAGCAGTGTCTAGTGGTAGGTTTCCTAGCTTGTCTTATGACCTCCATACATTCTTGTGTGAGGTCTAAGTGTCCGAATTCTAGGGTTTCAGGAGCCAAATTGCTAGATTCAGCGATGCTGGATTTGGATATCTGATCCGTTGTTTGTGTTGTGTTAACAGATCTGGTCTGTTTGGTAGTTTGACATGAGGTACTACTGAGAGGTCTAGTAGTGTTGTGTACCAAGGTTGTCTTGCCCATGTCGGTGCTATTAGTATGAGTTTGAGTTTGTTTTGACTCAATTTGTTTACTAGATATGGAAGGAGTGGGAGAGGGGGAAAAGCGTAAGCAAATATCCCTGACCAGCTCATCCATAACGCATTGCCCTGAGACTGATCTTGTGGGTACCTGGATGCGAAGTTTTGGCATTTTGCGCTTTCTTTTGTTGCAAATAGATCTATTTGTGGTGTTCCCCACATTTGGAAGTAAGTGTTTAGTATTTGGGGGTGAATCTCCCATTCGTGGATCTGTTGGTGATCCCGAGAGAGATTGTCTGCTAACTGGTTCTGAATTCCTGGAATAAATTGTGCTATTAGGCGAATGTGGTTGTGAATCGCCCAATGCCATATTTTCTGTGTTAGGAGACACAACTGTGTCGAGTGTGTGCCTCCCTGTTTGTTTAGGTAATACATTGTTGTCATGTTGTCTGTTTTGACAAGAATGTGTTGGTGTCTTATTATGGGTTGAAATGCTTTGAGCGCTAGAAATACCGCTAACAGTTCTAAGTGATTTATGTGAAACTGTTTTTGCTGTATGTCCCATTGTCCTTGGATGCTGTGTTGATTGAGGTGTGCTCCCCACCCTATCATGGAAGCATCTGTTGTTATTTCGTATTGTGGCACTGGGTCTTGGAAAGGCCGCCCTTGGTTTAAATTTATACTGTTCCACCATTGAAGCGAGATGTATGTTTGGCGGTCTATCAACACCAGATCTAGAAGCTGACCCTGTGCTTGTGACCATTGTGATGCTAGGCACTGTTGTAAGGGCCGCATGTGCAACCTTGCGTTTGGGACAATGGCTATGCATGAAGACATCATGCCTAGTAGTTTCATCACCAGTTTGACTTGTATCTTTTGATTTGGATACATGGTCTGTATCACATTGTGAAATGTGGGAACTCTTTGTGGACTTGGAGTGGCAATCCCTTTTGCTGTGTTGATTGTTGCTCCTAAGTATTGCTGTGTTTGACACGGCAGAAGGTGTGACTGTGTAATTGATTGAGAAACCTAGTTTGTGGAGGATTTCTATGACATATTTTGTGTGTTGTGAAAACCGTCTTAGCGTGTTGGTTTTGATTAACCAATCGTCTAGGTACGGGAACACATGTATTTGCTGCCTTCTGATATGTGCAGCTACTACTGCTAGGCATTTTGTAAAAACTCTTGGTGCAGTTGTTATTCCGAATGGCAACACTTTGAATTGGTAATGTATCCCTTGGAATACAAACCTTAGGTACTTTCTGTGTGAAGGATGTATTGGTATATGGAAATATGCATCCTTTAGGTCTAGTGTTGTCATGTAGTCTTGTTGTTTGAGCAGTGGGATTACGTCTTGTAATGTAACCATGTGAAAGTGATCTGATTTGATGTAGGTATTTAATGTTCTGAGATCTAGAATAGGTCTCAGACTCTTGTCTTTTTTGGGTATCAGAAAGTACAGGGAGTAAACTCTGTGTTTATTTGTTGTTTTGGTACTAACTCTATTGCTTCTTTTTGTAGCAATGCCTGAACTTCTAGTCCTAGAAGATCTATATGTTGTTTTGACATATTGTGTGTTTTCAGTGGGATGTTTGGAGGGAATTTGAGAAATTCTATGCAATAACCATGCTGGATAATTGCTAAGACCCAAGTGTCTGTTGTTATTTCCTCCCAATGTTTGTAAAACTTCGTTAGTCTCCCCCCCCACAGGTGTTATGTGTTGGGGATTTGTGACCTTGAAGTCACTGCTTCTTTGGAGGAGTTTTGGGACTTTGGAACTTTCCTCTATTCCTTTGAAATTGTCCCCCTCTATATTGTCCCTGAAAACCTCCCCGCTGATACTGGCTCTGGTAAGTGGGCTTTGTTTGTGAGGTTGTGGCTTCTGTGGTTTGCCCTCGAAACCCCCCTCGAAATTGTGTCTTTCGAAATGTGCCTCTGCTCTGTGGGGAGTAGAGTGCGCCCATGGCTTTGGCCGTGTCAGTGTCTTTCTTAAGTTTTTCGATCGCAGTGTCCAACTCCGGCCCAAACAACTGCTGTCCGTTGAATGGCATATTCAGCACAGCTTGCTGTATCTCTGGTTTAAATCCTGATGTACGCAGCCATGCATGTCTCCTTATTGTTACAGCTGTGTTGACAGTTCTAGCAGCTGTGTCTGCAGCATCCATTGCTGACCGTATCTGATTATTGGAGATACCCTGTCCTTCTTCTACTACTTGCTGCGCTGTTTTTTGGAACTCCCTGGGTAAATGTTCAATAAGGTGTTGCATCTCATCCCAATGGGCCCTATCATATCTGGCTAGCAAAGCTTGCGAATTTGCAATACGCCACTGGTTTGCTGCCTGTGCCGCCACCCTTTTGCCTGCAGCATGGAATTTTCGACTTTCTTTATCTGGAGGTGGTGCATCTCCTGAAGTATGAGAGTTGGCTCTTTTGCGCGCTGCTCCCACTACAACAGAGTCTGGTGTTAGCTGTTGTGTAATGTACACTGGGTCTGTTGGTGGCGGTTTATATTTTTTATCTACTCTTGGAGTAATGGCTCTCCCTTTAACAGGCTCCTCAAACACTTGTTTGGAGTGTTTTAGCATTCCGGGTAGCATAGGAAGACTCTGATATTGGCTGTGTGTGGACGACAGTGTACTAAAAAGAAAGTCGTCTTCAATGGGCTCTGAATGAAGGCTGACATTATGAAATGCAGCTGCTCTTGACACCACCTGTGCGTAGCCTGTACTATCCTCTGGTGGCGATGGTTTAGCTGGATAGCATTCTGGACTATTATCTGACACTGGTGCGTCATAAAGGTCCCATGCGTCAGGGTCATCTTGACTCATTCCTGTATGAGTTGGGGGATTGCATCATTGGTGGAGTGGCTACCGGTGATTGTTGCGGAGAGTGATGTGGGGATGGTGGCGGTGTTACTTGTTTAGCCACCTTTGCGTGTGGCTGTTTGTCTTTGTCTTGGAAGGCAAGCTTGCGTTTCATTTTGACTGGAGGAAGAGTGCTGATCTTCCCTGTATTTTTTTGAATAAAGAGCCGTCTTTGTGTGTAATCTGGCTCTATTGCCTGTAATTCCTGTCCAAATCTATGTGTCTTCATTTGTGTGGACAGTCCTTGTTCCTCAGTGTAGGAACTTGTTTTCGGTTCCGAGGCCGGATATTTCGGTACCGAAACCTTTTCGGCTGCTTTTTTCGGCTCCGATGAAACCTTTTTTTACTTTCGGCGTCGTGCTCTCTCGGTGCCGACCTGTTTCGGTGCCGCTGTCTCGGTGCGAATCTTCTCTGAGCCACTATCTCGGGCCCGAGATTGCTGTGTGCCGGTATCTCGACCGGAGTCGGATGACTTCGACACCAGCTCGCCCTTTTTCGGTGCCGATGAACGGTCACCTACTTTTCGGGTTAAGCCATGGCCTGTTGGCGGTGGCGTCCCCTGGGCTTTAGCGCTTTTCTCGTGAGTTCTTGGTTTCGACGTCTTACTCACGGTTTTCGGCGTTTCCTCGGGATCAATCTCCTCAGAGTCCGACTCCTGGGTGGAGAATGTTTCTTCCTCCTCCTCGAAACGCTCTTGTCCTGCCGGCACCGACGCCATTTGCAGTCTTCTTGCTCTTCGGTCCCTGAGTGTCTTCCTGGACCGAAACGCTTGACAGGCCTCACAAGTATCCTCCTTGTGTTCTGGTGACAAACGCAAGTTACAGACCAGATGTTGATCTGTATATGGATACTTGTTATGGCATTTTGGACAGAAGCGGAATGGGGTCCGTTCCATCAGCCTTGAAGAGACACGTGTCCGGGCCGACCAGGCCCCGACGGGGATGGAAGAAAACCCCGAAGGGTCACCGGAGCTCTTCTTAATTCGGTGTCGATCTGTTGTAACTAACCCGATACCGAACGCAAACAATACCGACGATTTTTCCGAGATTCTAACTAACTTTCCGACCCGAAACACGGAGCGAAAAGGAACACGTCCGAACCCGATGGCGGAAAAAAAACAATCTAAGATGGAGTCGACGCCCATGCGCAATGGAGTCGAAATGGGAGGAGTCCCTCGGTCTCGTGACTCGAAAAAAGACTTCTTCGAAGAAAAACAACTTGTAACACTCCAAGCCCAACACCAGATGGCGGGATGTGCACAGCATGTGTATCTGCAGCTACACATGCCATCGAACATATATATATATATATATATATATATATATATATATATATATATATATATATATATAGACACACATACACACTAAAAAAAAGGGTTTATGTTTGAATGTAAAATAAGTACATTTTTGTGGTAAAGGCATACTCGTTAAAAAATGCGTTGTAAATGCTGCTGTGGTTCCAGTCTACATCCCTCCCCCTGAAACAGGGTTATAGTGGTAATTGGACTATTAAGAAAAGACAGGCAGAGAACTCTGTTGCAACTTGGATTTTTACTGTCTTGAGGTTACCAATTTGACTCGGTTCTTTCCCTGCAGAATTTCAAGGTTCTTTATTCGGCTTATTTCCAGGCAGCCGCAACGACAACTTGAGGTGTTAAGCAGACATGTCAGATGCTTATTACCATGTAGACAACCTGCAGAAACAGACATAACTGACTCACAATGATTAACCCGACCAGCACTTTCACCAAGATCTGGCCACAGTGGGCGCCTTACTGCCTGTATGACTAGCAGATCGGCACAGGGAGGAAGTAGTGTTGAATCCATATTCAACTTCGGTTATCTATTAACTACCTTAAATCCCAATGACAGCCTTCCAAGATCATGAAGTTCAAGGAGAAATTTTGGGTTGAACTTAGCTTGCTCAAAGAAACTGACACCAGGCCAGTGAAACGTTTGAGCCACAATGAGTTATAGGATATCTTTTAACAAATGGGTGAGGCACCAGATATCAAGTGAAGTTTCAATGGTATTTTTTATTTGAATCTTCTGTGTTCCTGCAAGCAAATCTGCCTAAGAGGGACAGGGCTTTATAGAACCAGAACTCTTAGTTTTAGTGAACTTGGGGAAATTATTGTTACTGTGAGAACATTTTGGTCAAAGGGTCAGACTGAAATGGGAAAAGGTCTTAACTTTACCCAAACAAATGGATGTCTACAATCCAGCCAAGAGTCACAGCAATGCGGAACTGAACCCTAGACACTTCTAGATACTCAGGATCTCAGAGTTAGATTGCGATAACCTCTACTCCAAAAGCTACCCTTCAATGTAATGTTATTTCCAAAAACAGTGTGGTAGTGAATATAAACGCCAAATATTGCAATACAGGGTTGGCTGTAGACCCTATTGCCTAATCCAATTATTTTGTCTGAAATCCAAAGGAGTTTGAAAATCACCCTCAAACACTAAATCCAGTACCGGAAGAGAATAGCCAGGGGATCTGTGAACAGTATGTTTCAGTTGGAATGTGATCCAGACAGCCAGGAGAATGAACACAAGCCCCCTGTGTTAAGGAAATAAGAATCTGGCATGGTTTTGGTAAGTAAATGTGGCCAGCTCTTTACCACTGTCAAGTTAACCAACTATTTTATGAGGTCACAGAGACATACACAAAGTACAGAAGGTGGTTACAGAGTAACCGAATAATCTAGCTATGTTGCACTAAAAGAAAAGAAAATAACAAGCATTGGGGTTGCCAATAGGTTTCGCCTACACAAGAGCGATTGGCTTTGCCAATGTCTTTTAGCCATGTTGTACTGCAGCATGGTGTAGGATGGTACAGAGGGGAGTGGCACAGAGAGGACTGGTGCAGGTCACAGTTGTGTAGAGTGGAGTAGACTAGAGTGGCACGGTGAACAGTAGTGTGGTGTCACTTGGAGTGGCATACAGCAGAGTAGCCTGGAGTGGCGTAGAGTGGCACCGAGGAGTTGTGGCGTAGAGTGGCACCAAGTAGGTGTGGCGTCCAGTGGCAAAGAGTACAGTGGCAAGGAGTAGAGTGCAGTGGCACAGATTAAAGTGCCATAGACTGTAGTGGTGTATACTAGAGGTGTCCAGAGAAGCAGAGTGGCAGAGGATTAGAGTGTTTTGGCATACAGCAGAGTGACTTAGAGCAGTGCAGCTTAGAGTGGAGTAAAGGGGAGGGGCGGAGGGGCATGGTGCAGAGTACAATGCAACAGAGTAGTGCGACAGTGCAGTGGTGTACAGTTGCGGTGCCAAGGAGAGCAGAGTGCAAAAGTGCAGAGGCTTATAGTGCTTTGGCGTACAGAAGCGTGGCTCAGAGTGATGCAGCATAGAGTGGAGCAGAGTGGAGTAGAGTAGAGTGGCGTAGAGTTAAATGGTGTAGAGTACAGGGTGGGGGTTCATAGGGAAAAGAAGCAACCTGGAAGGGGACCAGTGGAAGGGAACATAAGCTTCATGAAAGGGGATATGAAAGAAGGACTGAAAACACAAACACTCAATTGGAAAGCTTAAAACACAAAAAAAAGTTGCTCCAAAAACTGGAGCAGTAGATGGACACAAGTACTTGGCCCATGCTCCAGGGGAGGGCCAAACACAAGGACATAATGGCGGCATGTCATGACAAACAAAGAAAATGAAAGATATGCTGAAGCAAATATATGGTAATCTATGGATGGGCTGTAAGCCTACTGTATGTAAACAACATGTCTTGCAGAGACAGCGCAGGTGCTGTCTAGACAAAACCTTAAAACAGCACTCTTACTGTCCAACTTGGACAGTGTGAAATAAAAGAGAAATGCAATTCATGCCCAAGGTATGCAGGATAATGAAGTCAGATGCACAGGACCCTGCATCTGTGTTTTATTCTTTATATTTGTGCTTTTCGTTAACCTGAACTAAAACACAATATTTCTACACGTTAGGAATGGAATGGGTCAGCAGCAAGAGTGAAAGGTCTGCCACAATTCCAAAGATCTGAAAGGGAAAATGAAAGTGTCAAGGGAGGAGTTACGCAAAATATGCCTGCTAAAGAAAACTTAGTTGCACCGGCAGAAACGAGCACATCTAAAACAAGAGGTAATAACAGCTCATATGTTTGAACAGCATAAAAAATAATGCTGAATGTAAAGCAATTACAATTTAAATTATTCTCAATAGATCCGTTTAAAAATCAATAACTTGGTGAAGGAACAAAGGAGACAAAAAACAGTTTTGGGGGTGTGCGTGAGACCTCTTTCTTCCACCCCAACTCTTCCATCTAACCTACAACAATATCTAACAATATCTCAGAGACCTCCGTCTGCTTTGGTTCGTTTGGAGGATGAAATGCTAGCATTTGCAGGTTGTATACGCCTTAAATTCACGGTCTTATCTTTTGCCTTGGACGAAAAGACCTGACAACGTTAACCATTCTTGATATTTGGATGCAACAGAAGGGGCAGACACATCAATAATGCCCACCATGGACTGAACTAGAATTCTCTCTGAAGCGTTTTTTAATAAAATTGCTGACAAGTCAACGTGAAAGTGGTCAAATTACTAGTCATCAGAAAGTAAACCAAAACAAGGCAAAAAGAACAGAAATGTACTTAAAAATGCTGCAGTGGCTTAAAGGTTGTATGATGGAACTTAGAGAAGTTAGCAATCTGGAACAGTGGCTATGAAAAAACATAATGGGTGGTGGATAAAGGGACTGACACTTTTTGTACTCTGTGATTGGTTGGATTTTCCCCATTGGTAATTCATACACCTTTTGCCCCAAAACTCTCGCAATTCCCTATTACGCACTGAATTCCTTCTATTATCTGCTGTACTGCAGTTGAGCAACTGTTTAATAAAAATAATGTTAAAAAAAAAAAAAAAGTTTTGCCAAAAACGTTTTCTAATATTGCTGACAGCAAGTACTAATACAAATGTTATTTACCACTGACGAAGCAGGACTAAAAAGGTGAACTTTACCTGCTCACGTCTTTTCGTACAATATTGCGTGTTAATAGACTGATGTAGGCAAAACTACAAACTATTCCGCAGTCAAGAAGTTTTGCCATACACATAAATGCAGTTATTTGTGTGTACTTCTTACTAATATATGATGGACACGGCGTTACCATCTTTTTTTTTGGTACTGTGTTCATCAGTAAATCTGAGACACAGGATTCTACGATTAAAAACACTTATGACCAATACAGGCAGGAAGTACTAGTGTATAATACCCACCAAGACTCTTCAAAGCATCTTCGTACAACCTCAGACTTCATTAAACTGATAACCTCCAAAATCAATTTTGAAAGCCTATCCATCGATTAAATCGCAATTATAGCTATTCACACCTTGGGAGGCAGCATCAAGCTAAGGCCAAATAATACATTTCTTGTTAGGACAGTAGAGAATATGAGGTAAACATAGTATATCTGAAAAGCAAGTATACTTGCACAGCCTATTCCGAGAATCCACTGTGGATAATCTATTTCAGACAACGACACGTAAAGATAATTAAAATAGCTAGCACATCCATAACACATTATTTTCAATTAACCTAGCGATTTAAAATCTGAATGTCAATGCTTGGGTCAAAGGACAAGGTAAAAAGTTGAACTACAGTTCGGTCTGCCAAAGTCTTCTTCGGTTCAAGGCACATCGTCCACTCACCTGGCTCTGTCGGTCACAGGGATGGTGCACAGGATACGGATAGAGGCATTCAAACTGATCGGGTGGAAACAGGATACAGCGCTTAAAGCCCTTTATCTGGGCGAAGAAGTTCTGCTGCTCATCGTAGTGGGCTGGAGTCACGTTCCCTGTGTACAGAGACAAACCAACAGGGTCAAAATAGAGTAATAGAACGTCAGTACCTATACTTGTTCAGCGTTACTGGTTGTGATGAAAATTGGCTTAGCTTTCAATAGATAATTACAACAACCATATGCCTTCTCATTAACATGCCTCACAAAAGATATTAAAAAGGGGTGAAATAGTAACCTTAACAAGAGTTTTAAAGATGAAATACAAGTAAAAAGCTGTAGAAGGAAATTATTCCACATTCTGCCAATGCCTTTGATATGCATGCTTTTATCTTAAGAAGTATGTACAGTGAAAAACAAAGGGTCTTACAGCAGAAGATTAATAATGGTGAAAGTATCACAAGATAGCACAATCATTTAACAATCCTAGTTCGTCAACAAAAGACTAATTTTTGCGTACGTTTTTTTTCCTCTTCAAAAATGCAATTTTGGCCAGTAAGAAGAGAGTATGCCTTATAGTCACCGTTCACTTAAATACATTAAAAAAGAAAAAAAAGTATACCCTTTTTGTGGTCTGACTTGACAGGGCAGCTGTTGTCAGGCGAGTATGTGAACATCAGTAGAAAGGGGCTTTGGATTCACCCACATGCTGGGAGCCAGGAGTGCATGTTGGGCAAACGTTGTGTGCTTCAACAAACAAGGACTGGCAAAGCCAAAAGGTCTTGCCTATGCAAGAACTATTGGCTTTACCAATGTGTTTTAGCCAGGTTGGTAACCAACGTGGCTGCAGTTTAGCATGGCTAGAAGTTAGTGTCGTAGAGGAGAGTCGCATGTAGTGTTGCAAGTGGAGTGGCAGAGTGTTGTGTAATGGAGTGGCATAGTGTGGAGTCACGCAGAGTAGCAAACACTGAAGTTGCATAGAGCAGAGTGCACTGGTGTAGTGTTGAAAAGTACTTTTGCGTAGAGGGCAATGGCCTAGATTGGAGTGGTGCAGAGCAGAGGGCAGTGGCATAGAGTGCATAGTAGAGTCAAGTGGCATACAGCACAGTGGTGTGGAGTGGCAGAGTTCAGCAGCATACAGTTCAGTGCTACAGAGTAGAGTGTCAGAGTACAATGGGGTAGGGTGGCGTAGAGCGTAGTGGTATGGAATACAATGATGTAGAGTAGAGTGGAGTGGCAGAGTGCAGCTGTGTACTGCATTGGAGTAGAAAGTAGTGGTTAAGCGTATTGAGGAGTCGAGTGGAGTGCCACAAAGCAGTGGCATAGAGTGCAGTGATGTAGAGTAGATTGTTCCAAAGCAGAGTGAAGTGGAGTGGCGCGGGGTAGAGTGCAGTGGCATAGAGTGCAGTGGTGCACAGTAGATTAGAGTGTCGTACAATGAATTGGAGTAGAGTGCAGGGGCATAGAATTGAGTGTTACAGAGTAAAGTTTATTGGCAGAGTGTAGTGGCATAGTGTGTAGTGGTATTGAGTGCAGTGTTTTGGAGTGGCAGAGTACAGCGGCATAGAGTAGAGTTGTGCAGAGTAGGCTGGTGTGGCCTAAACTGCTGTAGTGTAAAGTGCAGTGGTGAAAAGTGTGGTGGTGTAGAGTGGCAAAGAGTACATTGATGTGGAGTGGTACAGGATAGAGAGGTGTAGCATGAAGTGGCATACAGTGGGGTGGTGCAGAGTGCAGTAGCGTGGAGCTGAGAATGCATGGTATGGCAGCTCACTACCATTACAGACAACACCTTTTCAATTGAAATGTCTGTTGCATTTGCACAGACATACAGTTTTACTGATAAAATTAAGAAGTGCACAAACAAAAGTTTGTGGAAATTGCATCACCTCGTGTTATCATTTGTTTTGATCATTGGGGATAACCCTGCAAAAAGGGCCAGGTCCAACAAACTTTTTGCCTCCTTCTTCCTATTTTTCCTGACTTGTTTTTGTTGGCTTTTGAAATCAGAGCACCTTACCACTGCTAACCAGTGCTAAAGTGCATATGTTCTCTGTGTAAATTGTACTGTTAATTGGTTTATCCATGATTGGCATACTTGATTTACTAGTACGTCCCTAGTAAAGTGCACTAGAGGTGCCTAGGGCCTGTAAATCAAATGCTATTAGTGGGCCTGCAGCACTGGTGGTGCAACTCACATAAGTAGCCCTGTAATCATGTCTCAGACTTGCCACTGCAGTGTCTGTGTGTGCAGTTTCAGACTGTAAATTCGACTTGGCAAGTGTCCCCACTTGCCAGGCCTAACCCTTCCCTTTTCCTACATATAAGACACCCCTAATGTAGACCCTAGGTAGCCCCATGGGCAGAGTGCAGTGTATGGTCAAGGTAAGATGTATACTAATGTGTTTTATAAGTCCTGACAGTGAAATACTGCCAAATTCGTTTTTCACTGTTGCAAGGCCTATCTCTCTCTCATAGGTTAACCCAGGGGCTGCCTTTAAACATGATTAAAGCATAGCTTCCGTTTGGGAGCAGATAGACATGTGGAATTTGGGACTCCTGAGCTCACAATTTAAAAATACATATTTTAGTAAAGTTGGTTTTGAGATTGTGTGTTTGAAAATGCCACTTTTAGAAACTGAGCATTTTCTAGCTTGAACCATTTTTGTGACTCTGCCGGTTTGTGGATTCCCTGTCTAGGTTAGTTTGACAGTTGGGCTGTTTCAGACAGTGACACAAAGGGGGCTGGGGTGTAGCTAGAATATTCTGATGAGGCATCTGTTCTAGGAGGGAGGAGAGGAGTGGTCACTCGCACCTGAAAGGGCTGTGCCTGCCCTGACACAATGCAGACTCCAACCCCCTGGTGTGGGTCTGAGGCCTTGCCTGGCAAGGTAGGATTTCACAATCAAGGGACACTTTCCTTTGAAGTAAGCCTACTTCAAGGGCCCAAATGGGTATAAGAAGAGGACCCAAAACCACTAGACACTTCTTGGGGTACATACTCTACCTCACAGACACTTCTGGACAAGAAACCAGCTGCGGAAGAATCCCTGAACCAGAAAAGCCAAGAGGAACTGCCTGGCTGCCCAAAGTACTCACTAGGACTGCTTTTCTGACAAGGACTGCTGCCTTGCTGTTGCCCTGCTGCGTTGCTGCTCTCTGGCTGAGAAGTGCTCTCCAAGGGCTTGGATAAAGCTTGCCTCCTGTTCCCTGAAGTCTCAGGACGAAAAAGACTTCCCTCCTGCAACTGGACTCTTTGTGTGGGGAAAATTCGACAGACAGCCTGCTAAAAATTTGACGCACAGCCTGCTAAAAATGACAGCCTGCCCCGCGGTGAGAAATTCACTGCACGCCGAACCGGAACGATGCAACGAGACTTCGCAAGATGATCAACGCGGCGCCTTGGTTGTGACCGGAACTTCAATGCACAGCCGACCCGGGGCAACGCAGCCCGTTTTCCAGAGAGGAATCGACGCAGCGCCTGCCGTGTGGGAAAAAATTCCACTCAACAACCACTGGATCGACGCATAGCTTGTGACTTTCCTCCGCAAGCCCAGGATTCCACGCACAGTCCCTGGGGCTGCCAGAAACCCCAGCAACCCGAAGAGGAACCAAGTCTGCGTGCCTGAAATCGACACAAAGCCTTCCCCTCCATGGAAAATAACGACGCAAGTCAGTATGCGAAGGGGCGAAACCGATGCACAACTCCCTGTTTTCCACATATCACCTCCTCTGCCGTCCCTTGCGGAGATTTTGAACGAGGGTCCTTGCTGGGACAGGAGGTAACCTGACTGCCAACCAAAGTCCCCATTTCTAACAATCATATTAAAGTATTTGCTTCCAACACACTCCAGAAAATAACAAAAAATGGGCTCCATTTATGTTCCTAACTCGGGTATATTCCGAAATTCTTACACAATTCATTTAAATGTTGTGTGCTGGAAAAAACCTCTTTCCTACCCTCAGTATCCAGTAAGATTGTCACTTGAATCTTCTCACTTTGAAGTCAGACAAAGAAAGGTAAACCAGTGCCCTTGTAGGACAGAGTCTGACATTTGACCTCTGTCTTTGAAAGCAAAGCAAATGTGACAAGATAAGAACAAGATTTAAACGTGTGTTTACAGAAAGGGACTTTGTGGAGGAGTACATCAAACACTGTTTAGGCAACGAAAGGGACAAACTGGACCTGGACAGCCAAAGCAAATAATACCAGCAAATAGAGTCCCAAAAACTGCATTACAAACCACAAAGCCAATGGGGATCAAAGGGCAGAATGCGTTTCTATGTGAACCTTCTGAAAGTCCCCAAGATGTCTTTAGCAAACCAGCCATCTGGCGGTCTGGTAGGATGCGACCTAAAAAGTTCTTGCCCCCTAAGCAGGTTTGATATATATATTTTTTTATTTATCCAGCTGCAAAAGCATGAACTTTCAGGAGCACTCGTGACACTGTAAAGCTAGTAAAGCATCTTAGCTAACTAGATAATTTACAGTGTTTTTCTCTGGCGGCAGCATAGATGGGAGGAGGGCAGTCATTTAACTACATGGATTTTTAGGTCTAGCTTGACAGTGCAACTGTCACCTGCTATTTAACCTATACCAATATTATTCTAGAGTTCTATGCTTCCAAACACTTAGGTACCCATTCTCATTCTATTTACTTGTAATGCTTCACATTGCCATACAACATTCCTTTAAAGTCAGATCTCGTGGCATTGCAGACACTCCCACACACTTTAGATGCTTTCTGATGTGAAAGACAGAGCCAGCCTTTCTCGATACTTAAATGGGACGTGACAGCCAGTCTGGTTTAATAGGCATATGTTGTATTAAAAAGCTACTTATTGGTTGCACCAGATCTGCAGCAGCTGAATTTTTCATAAACTCATTAACAATGTATATTCAGGTAACTCTTTTACTGATAAAACTAATCGTTAAAATACACTTGTATGACGATGCTTCACTGCTCAATGCATTTTTAAAGAGGTGGTTTGTCATTAAAAATGCTAATTGAAGCACTGTAAACACCTGCAGTGAAAGACAGTCCTGATGCAGCAGGAGAGCAGCCCAAGAGTCCAATCTGTAGCATATCTCAGGAATTGTGGCAATTCCCAGACATTAACATAAATTGGAAGTTGGTACACACATTCACCATTCAGGCGTCAGCAATCAGTAACATCCCAGAGGCAGAAACATTATAACTAAATTAAAGTGATCAGTTAAACTCACCAGCTGACTGGCCTGTGTTTTTTCACTGCTGAAACGTATCTTGTTTTAAAGGGTGACATGGTTAGGAATCGTGCAGCAGGTACACAGTGGCACCAGGGCCTAGATCTGAGCCACCCCCCCCCCCCCCACCCCCACAATTCGCTCCCAAGTTAAAGTGGGATTCATAACTGCTGATTTCACTGTTGCAGATGTTCAAAGTTTCAAAACTAATCAGTATAATTAACCCTCCCAGTTCTACTACTTTATGTAATTCTCTCACCAGGGTCTTTTACCCAGCATAAGAGATAGGTTACATAGAGGAGTACCACGTTACTATTTCCTAACTGTCAGGAGCACTGGAATTATGCAGCTGGGAAAGGACCAAATTATGTCGGAGGGGTGACTAAATTATGCACCAAGAAAAGTAGATTATGCTGAACAATGCAGCACATTTCGCATTAGTAATGAATCCTTTTTGTGGCATTTTGGCACCAGTTAACACTGTCTGGACCAGTTCTCAGAACAAAGGGATCACCTCATTGGTACAATTTTAACACCCATATACGGCAATAAGAAATGTAAAAGGAGCCAGTGAACATTTACAAAGAACCATCCACTGTGTGACAACATGTTTAGTAGCTTATGATCCATATGAGGCAGAACCATAATTCATCATCGGCTACATAATCTGCAGATTTTATATTAAAAAAATAGTACCCCCACCCCCTTAACACCACGTCACTCACCACCAACACCCATCAATCTGTAAAGAATGGCCTCCCAACAACTGCCAAAAACAAACAAATATAAACTTGTTTTCAAAACCCATCATGTAAATGCTGGCACAATGCTTCTACGGTCAAGTTCCCCAGCAGATCTTCCTTCCCTTCAGCTCCCCAGCAAACATAAAATAAACAGCAGGGGCTGGGGGGGAATCTTCCAGGGCCAGCTCGCTCCCGCTCTCTCTCGTGTTTAGACAACATGTACATGCTGAGATTGCAGGTCCACGCTTACAGTGCACAGAGAGAAACTCTAGGCGTATAATTGAACGCCTTAAAAAGTCCCAAAAGAGAAAGAGCAGATAGAGGAAGAAGGCAAATGGAAGTGCTTTACTGATATGGAGGGCCACTGGACTTTTATGGCAGAGAGGACCAAATTATGCGGCAGGACTGACCAATTTATGTGGCAAGAAAATTCCAGTTATGCATTTACAACGCCAGTACCTCTAACGCTAGCAAATGCGAAACCTACTGCTTTTCAAATGCTTGTTAATGAAGATGCCATGTGAGAGAGCACCAACAGACGTTTTTAATCACATCTGTAATTGTATTACTTTATGCACTGTGGTTACCTATGCTGGTTATGAAAGACTATAGACCTGATTCGTTCACTGGGAAAAGTTATGTCACATGCCAAATGTTTGAGCTGTTTATTATAAAAGGTTAAGACAATGGAAGTAGGCCTGGCTCCAATATTGTGAAAAGCATTTGTTACAGCAAATAGGCCTATAATTTCGGGGGGGGTTGTTATATTAGTGTTCTAAAGCCTGTAGTCACTTTACCACAGAAGGCAAGGGTTTTGGTGACTAACTCAAAAACAAACTGTGGAGATAAAATATTTGCACTATGATAATCCTTGTAAGGCCTTGTTATTTTTAGTGTTTTAGACAACTCTAATTTTGTATATATTTGCAATTTTATCAATGAATGCCTTTTAGGAAAGCTTATGCTCTATATAGTTGACCTGCTTCCATTACAGTGATGAGTCCATTTTAAAAGCCATAGAACAGATTGGTTCATTGGGACACGTTATTTCACATGCCTTGGGTCTTATCCATCTCTTATGAAAAGTTATGACAAAGGCAGTAGACCTGATTGATTTACTATGGAACGCATGGAGCAAACAGGCCTTTAAGGATGGATTGTAATTACACCCTGTTAAAGCCAGCAGACATTTTGTTAAATGTAATTTCATGATTAGTTTTTAAGCAAGAACTTTGTGTTCATTTGACCCTTCGGCAATCCTTAGGTGTACAAGATTTGCACTTTAATACTTTGCCCTACAAAACCTTTGAAAGGCTTAGTTGCCTGCCAGGATCTTGTAATTAAAAAAACAAACATACTACTTCTATATATACCAGCGGTATGTATATACCACTTCAGTCATTAACTCTCTTGCCCTATGAGTGATATTTGTCTGATCACATGTGCACAATACCTGAAAATTAGTGCACTTCAGTGCCAAAGCTTGTGGGCCAGTCCTTTATAGTTTTCCATTTCCTTGTCACTAGCCCCTTTTAAGTTGTTTTAACAGCAGGTTTTATCTTTTCTCTTTTTATTATTTAAATGTATCTTGCATATGTTGCTGGGTTTGAAAACGCATTTTATTGGGTTGTATAAATAGGGTAATGTAAGAGTGAGTCATTGATGTATGGATGCAAACGTGCAAGTATGAATAACAGAATTAATGTGTGATGCCTTACTGTGTGCTGAAACCCATCAGTGAATATGGAGGTACTCATTTATAAACCAGACCTATTGACATTGCCAATGATTATCTACCTTCAAGTGGCAGCTAGTCGATTTTCCTAGTTTCACATCTCATCACTCAGTTGCACACAAGCTAAAAAAAAGTGTGCATGCAAACATAATGTTGTCGCATACTAAGAAGGATTAGAAGGAACACTGCATGGGACATTGATTTCTCTGGAACACGAGCTCCTCCAAAAACATGGTCATCTGAATTTTTGGGCTTGTGAAGCATATTGGAGTTTGCAGCCTGTGGTGGCTAAAATCTTTATACCTTTCTGTCACTGCAACAGTCGAAGAACATTGCTCTCTTGGTTGCTATCCCCAGATGGCAGTTCTTCAAATGTTCATAGTTATATGGCAACATTAACGTATGGCATCACAGAGCTGTGGCGCCACAGTTCTGTGGGAAACCATATTGTGGAGGCATGGGTACAATTATGCGTCAGTGCTCCTTGTCATACCTTTAGGGAAGCTTCACTACCTAGCCTTGTAGACCCAAGACAATTTCCAAGGTCATCATTCACTAATGTCACCTGCCTGCCTGTAGTTGAGGGCAATTCTAAATACCAGAAAGCTTCTAAAGGGTCTCTTTGAGGTATAACAGAGGAGTCTATTTATAGCACTTAGATGTGTTGTCATTACATTTTGTATGGAGAGATTAGGCGCTCTGAATAGTTCTATTCCACAGCCCAGCAATGGCTATAAACATTTCTCCCTCATATCTATGGAGTAAAACACGTTTCTCGTTGCAATAGACGGACGAAACGGACGCTGGTGCCGGGTGGTTCACGTCTCGGATCCGCTGCGGAGTGCAAGACGTGGCCGCGCTGTTGCCGCGGCGATTTTGGGGGAGGCGCGAGCCGCGCGAACCGGGGGAGGACTGCCTTTTTGAGACTTTTTGTTGCCGGTGTGTGTCCAGGCTGCATTCCGGCTGGGGGGCTGAGGGTGCCTCCCCTGCTCCTTTCCAGCGCCAGATTCGCTGTCTTTGCTGTTTTGACCTGGGTTGAGGAGCCAGGAGGAGCCCGAAGGAGAGTCCGAGGGAGTTTTGCTGCCCTCCCCGGTGGTCCCCGGTGGACCCCCGCAGACCAGGTGAGACCGGGAGAGACTGGGAGAGACCGGGTGAGACCGGGTGAGCAGCTACTTCTGTTGTTTCTGGGGGCTCCCTGGTCGGATCTTGGCGTGCGGGACACTCCTTGACACTCCTTGACCACTCCTTGGCCACTCCTTGGCCACCTGATCCCCCCCCCCCCCACTTCTACACTCTGCTTCAGCTACGGTCCCGGCCTTGGTGCCGGTGTTTAGTCGCGTCGCCACACCCAGCCCCCGCTCTAGCCTCGGAGCCTCGGCCTCGGACCTGGTGTTGTTGGTGGTCCGGTTGGTGGTCTCTCCTAAAGACTAAGACTAAAGTAAGGTAGTAAGTAAGTAAGGAACCAATGGGAGGGACGGCGGACGGTGAACGGAGAAGTCCTCGAAGATGGTTGGGACAAGAGGAAAAACAAAGAAGGCCAGGGAGGCCAATGAGGCACTCGTTCACACAGTGAAATTTCAAAGTTCGGGGGAGGAACTCAACAGTTCACAAGATCTAGGGTTAGATCAGGGCCAGGACCAGGATCCTGGAATCGTCCAGATATCCCAGGGGGGATTCACAAACCAAGGAGAGGTCACAGCAGAGGGTGTCCAAATCGGGATTCCCGGCGACGAAAACTAACCAGGAGGAGAGTTGGGTGGGACAGAAGCGGTGTCAGTGTGTCTGCTGCCAGCCCATACTGACTCCGATGATATGGAGTGTGCAATACTGAACGCAGGAGAAACTGCAGGAGTAACTGCAGGGGCCTTGTAAGTCCTCTGTGCAGGAGACAACAGTATACACCGATGCACCTGGGCCTGGGTGCAAGGAAAACTAAATTAAAGATAAACACCATTACTAACTACTATAACCAAGTGAACCAAGTGAACTTAAACTCTGAACAGCCGCAAACGCAAAGTTCCAAAGCTAGTGACCTCCCATTACAGTCATCGGGGGAAAAGGGTGGCAATAACATGGGGGGGGGATGAACTAGAGCTCTCAGAGACCGGGTACCAGGATACTTGCCTATTCCAGCAGCGATCGGATGGTTTATCGCGACTATCCTGTCCAACGAATAACCCCCTCAGGGACGGCGAAGTGGAGTCAAATAACTTCCCAGAGTGGGGCAATTTTCCGGGAGAGCAAAGAAAAAGCAATGATTCATCTTATCCTGAACCCCAAATGGGACTATTAAACTTCGGGAATACCTCATTAATACGCCCTCCACGAAGTGCCCAAGCAGAACTTATAGTACTCCAAAACATAATGGGTCCTGAAATAGAACAACTACCACCTAAACAGACCCATAAACTTTCAGAGCCACAGCTTCACTGCGAAAGCCAAACTGTAAAAACGTATTTAAAGCTGTGCAGACTCAATAGTAGTTCCTTTAGTCTGGAGCTGTCTTCGCCTGACAACTCCGTTATTGGTAATATAGACCCCCAACTAAACAGTATAACGTCAGAAGATCTAAACTTCCTGGAAGGCAGCATAATAAAAGGCCACAGAGGAGAGGACGACAAGAACTTAGAAGGCCAGATAACCAACGAGCAAAGTGGGCAAAATGGGGAAACAGAGATGACCTCTCATTAGATCAACCAATTCTCAGCATCATGAAAGTTATATGTACAACACTGGGCTCAATTGCAACAACGATCATGGCCCAGTCTAAAAAATTCGACGATCAACTTGAGCTGACTAAACAATTTACAACCTCAATACAGACTATAGATTACAGGATGGCCCTAGTAGAGGGCGTAATAAGGGAAAACCTGTTACATCAGGCAATGGCTGACAAAATGGACAAGACGGATAGACAAGCCTGTGGACCACTGCTGGCAAAATTACTGGAAGTCCTGAAAGTAATCAAAGACATAATCAAAGATTGCAAACATAGCCTTAAAAGCACAGAGGTGTGCAATCATGAGTCAGGAAAAACAGAATCTAGATTAACTGAAAGGCCAAGAGACAGAGTAGATGGAGAAGGGCACTCTGGTCCAGGACGAGAGAATTGCCCAGATGCAAAAAAACAGTCAGACAAGATGGAGAGAACCAACGGAAGTCCTGAACTTGGAATCAAAGCCTCAAATACAGTAGAAAAAAGGACCCCGAGTAAAAGGTCTCAACCAATAGGCAGATGGAAAAACACATGGAAAAAAGCTAGAAGAAATAAAAAACTACTAGCAAAAAAGGCTTCAAACATGCCACAACAGATAAGCCTAATAGCGGAAATCAGGAACATAGGTGTTGAGCCTGCCCAACAGCAGCATAGAGATGAAAACATCAAGTTTGAGAGTCTCGAGAGTCTTGAGAAACCTACTGACAAAGTCATTAATTTCATAAATAAAAATCCTGGATTACTGTGCGACAAAAGTTGCACTCACCATCCCCATATAAACCGTATACCCATTGGCCCCAGGGGATACCAAGCAATTGGGCATGACTTAGATAAAGGAAGGAGGTCTGAAAAAGATCCTGGTACAAATCATGGGACAAATGAGGCAAACGACTCCCTAGTCAATGGACAACCCAAATGGAGTCCAGAAACATCCATTCAAGTACCAGCATCGATAAGTACCTCCCAGCCACAAAAATAGAACACTCAGCCCAGGTACATTACTCAAATACAGTAGGAGACCATTATGGAAAACGCCAGCAGCCTCTGAACTCCATTATTGAGGGGGCAGAACAAGACAACAGCAAAGGTGAAAGCAGAAGGGCAGAGACCCCAGAGTGTATAGGAAGCAAACAAAGTATAAAAACAACCAAGTGCGTGGACAACACAACTGCCCCGGTTCCCGCACCCCGGTCAAAGGTAAAATACTGCTCTCAGGTTAGCGCTGGAAATCTCAATTTCAGTAACCAGCCTGGGTGGATTACTGATTCTCTTGCCCTACCGCACCCAGCGCTGGACCTGGAAACTAAAGGAAAATTGGATAATTGGCCCCCAAAAAGGCAACCTTATGAAGAACATAGGAACAAAGAGTTGCAACTTGGGAGGGAAAAAGGCCAGGTAGAACGAACACTGACTGGTCGGGCAGTTACCACTCATAACAGAAAAAACGAAGACAATCAACTCCAAGGAAGACGGTCGCAGGGAGGTAGCGGGCATACTGAGATCTGCACTGAAATGACTAAAGACCTTGAAGCAACGATCACGTTTATCCCAGAGTACTCCTCAAGAGGAAGTCATGACATCCTGAACAGGTCTAATTTCTACATCTGATCAATTCCCTGCCAGCCGTACAGAATGTAACAACCAAAGACCTCCTCTCAGTAAGATTCATACCAAAAAAAGAATTAGAGAACAGGGAATCAACAGAAACAGTCTGGGCCTCACCTTGGATAGCAGATCAGATCCTAAAATGTTCTAACATGATGAAGACCTGGGGAATATCTATTGCTATTCCACAAAAGGAACCATATCGAACAATATTTATTGAAAAAGCCTTAAATCAAAATATGTTGGGTAGGCAAGAGGTAAAAGGCAATTCTGGTTCGATACTCCAGGGAGCAATTAGCTCCAAACAACAACTCCCTGAACGAAGAAATCTGAGCAATATGAGGTTCTGCCTGTCGGCTAATTCCCCTAGAAACAGCAGGGGTAATCTCTCACAGTCACAGAATTACGAAGATCAACCATCTAGAAGCTTGTAGCAAAAAATGGACGGCTTGAACACAAAAGATAAAACTAGTCCCATATTAAAAATTCTAAGCTGGAACATTGCAGGCCTAAAAAGTAAAATAGAAGATAAGGACTGGGTTGAATTCATTAAAAAACAAGACATCAGCTGTTTCCAAGAAACTTGGGCTATTAATGCTATTGACCTAGATGGGTTCTCCACTTTCCACTCACCCGCTATCAAGCAAAAAAAAGGAAGACCAACGGGAGGCCTGATCATTTGGATCAGAACTTCACTACTGGGAAACTCCGTAGTAACCCATGCTGTATTAAGCAAGGAAATCCAGACGCTTGCGGTAAAATATGAGGAGTGGTCACTCGAAATAGTAAATGTGTATTTCCCTCCTATTAGCCGGGTCCAAGTCATGCCAGGTGTGCGGCTCCTTAAGGAACATATCCTAAATAAAAGAACTGCGGGTTGGAGGTTGGAGGAACCCAGCACTAGGTCATACGAACAACCGCTCTCCCCAGCCTTGTAAAACCTTTTTACTGATATGCGGTGATTTCAACACTAAACCTCATTCTATCCTCTGGGATGAACAAGTAGTAGAGGAAGACCATGCTTGGAATATTCCAACGCCCCGCATCCAATGTAGTAAAGACTCCAAGAAAGGAGAACTAATCTTTGAAGCATTAATAGACGGAGGAATCCGCACCTTAAATGGAAGAACAAATTCAGATAGAACTTTCAAATCTACCTTTCGATCTGGAAAAAGGCAAAGTATAATCGACTACATGGCAATAAACATCGAAGCCTAGCATTATGTCATCGATATGGAAATAAGGGACAGGATTGAGAGTGATCACGACCCACTGCTAATGGAGATAGTCCATCCGGACATGAGCCCAGGGAAGGCCGAGTCTCCATTCAACGGAAATAGCTTAACAATAACTATGAGACCAAATAGGAAAAACATATTAAGGTCAAATACCTTAACCTTATACGAGCACACCTAGTCAAACCTGGTTGCTATTACATAGCACGTTTTTAAATCTACCAGTTAACAAAGCCTTACCCCTCCTGCATAATTTTAATAATCTGCTATTACAAACTACAAAGGAAAAAGACCAAGCATCTTCAAATTAATCCTAAAACGATGGAGGGCTGGTTCGATGAAGAGTGTTTGAAACTAAAAAAGACCTTATCACAAGCACTAAAGAATCGGCATTTGAATGACTTTAATGAGCAATATTTTCATGAATGCAGGCAACAGTACAAAAAATTACTGAGACACAAAAGGAAGACATTCCCACATAAACTCTGGAAAATTCTACTGCAGGCAATATCGACAGGGAACTGCAAAAAGTTTTGGGAGATAGTCAGGTGGGGTTGCGAAGGTCTTTCGAAAAACCTAGAACTGAATATTAATCCACAACTTTGGGTAAAGCATTTCACCGCCTTGTACCAGGAAGTTGCCAAGTCGGCATCCGGGAGTACCAATAACCCAAACAGTCTTATTCAAGGGCTGGCAGGCAGAAACCAAAGATCAAGTAAGGTACTTCCACTTCATATGACCTATGCAGTACCTTCAAACCGGCTTGTTAGATCAGCAAATGAATCCCAGAATGAACTAGTCCCTAACGAACTCCCCAGCACAAATTCCATGCAAGCAACCTATGCCACTCCACGTGCAATGGAGTTAATACCGGAATTCAGTGAGAAAGAGATTAAACAAGTTATTCTCCTCCAAAAGCCGCACAAGGCTCCAGGCCCAGACGGTATTCCTTCAGACGCTTACCGTAACCAGCTAACGTTATGGCTACCTGCTCTAGCCCGTCTATTCAACAGTGTTTGGCACCACGAGGTAATCCCTACTTCCTGGAAAAAATCAATAATTGTTCCAATTCATAAAAAAGGTCCTCGGGACATGGTGTGCAATTACAGGCCTATCTCACTGCTTGACAGTGTTGGAAAGATTTTTGCCAAAATGATTTAGTCGCGCCTAGACCATTGGCTAGAGGATGGAGACTTAATATCAATACACCAAGCTGGTTTTAGGAGAGGCCAAAGTACAACAGATCAACTTTTTAAGTTAAACATGATCTGTGCCAAATACGCCACCCTAAAAGACTGCCCATTATATCTGGTCTTTGTGGATCTTCAAACAGCCTTTGACAGCGTAAACCGCCAAACATTATGGCAGTTATTGTCGGAAATGGGCATACAGGGAAAAATGTTAAGGCTGTTAATTCTACTGCATACAGGAAATACTGCCAGGGTCAGATATACTACGAGAAATGATTATACAGCAGAAATTCCAATTGAGCGAGGCGTAAAACAAGGCTGTGTTTTGGCCCCAACCTTATTCAATTGTTATATAAATGAAGTAAGTCAAGACCTGAGGGAATTAAATCTGGACGTACCAAAACTAGCCAATGAAAGTACACCTATCCTGCTCTTTGCTGATGACGCTGTACTACTGGCAAGAACGGAGATAGCAATGCATCGACTACTCAGGGGTTTCGAATCATTTTGCACCTCAAGGAGCATGGTAACTAATGAGGGGAAAACAAAGTTTATGATTCTTAACCAAAAACAGACGATGCAATCGACCTTTAAGGCAAACAACAAGCCTTTGGCCCGAGTGGCTACTTATGATTACCTGGGTTGCAGATTAGACGAAAAACAGACATGGAAACCACAAATTTATAAAAGTAGCATCTCCCTGGCCCAACAAGCTGGAGCAGTACTCAGATTTGCAAAAGCTACAGGCAACCATTCTGTGAGTTCTGCATTGCTCGCATACAAAACAAAAGCAAGAGCCGCATCACTTTACAGTGCAGAGATATGGGGATTCAGAAAGACTCCTTCAATACAAGTAACCGAGAATAAATTTCTACGCCGATTACTTTGTCTAGGCAATGCCACACCAATGAACGCAATAAGAATTGATCTACAAATGAGAAAGGTTGAGGACTACATTGCTCTGGCTCCAATAAGATACTGGATCCGTATTTGGTCAAAAGAGGAACTCAAACCATATAGAGACGTACTTATGGACATCATGAAGCTACAAAGCCATCTGAAATTGCCCTGGTTCAAACACATCTCAACCACCCTGGCTGCTATCGGCCAGGAAGACCTCTGGCTCCATCCAGAAAAAATCAGAAGGCCTAGTTTAGCTGTCATAAAAAAGGCATATTGGGAGAAAAAGACTGAGAGTATGTGTGAGACACTTAGCCCCTTATTCAAGCGCTATATCTTGTTTAACCAAGAGCTTAAACCAGCAATATTCATAGACCGTATTTATCCGGAGGAAAAAAGGCTTCTCTATTTTAAATTCCGCATGGGCACACTACCTGTGATGGCGGTGACCAACAGATGGCAACCCGTTCCTCCGGATAGATTAGAATGTTGTCCATGTCTTCACGGTGGCCCAGAAACACTTTCCCACTTCCTTTTATTATGTCACTTCACGCTTAAACTCCGCAAATTGTATTTACGTCCACTTTTTAGATCCTACGGAGTTAGGAAGTGCAATGAGGCGGAAGTGTTATGTATGCGATCAGACGAGAAACACATTGTGACAAAAGTTTCAACTTATATATTGGCAGCATGGAAGCTACGCTCAATAATGCACCCACAGTTGGCACAAACATAACCACATGTGTTATCCCATAGCTATCTAGCCTGGGAAATTGGTGCAGGGTGTTGCAAAACTGGGTTAGGCATCGGGCTTTTATTAAACGGTTGGCAGCCACCGTAAGGTCCCAAATGATTTGTGCCTGAACAAGATATTTAAATATCAGATTTATAATGGGTTTTTTTTTAGAATAAGTTAAGTTTTATGCAAATTATGGCTACGCATTAAGTTTTATGATAATGTAGGGCAAATCGGATACATTTCGGCACATGTCAAATCAAAAATTCAAGCACAGTTTTCTTTTTATTGAGATGTTTTATTTAATGTGATTTTTTCCGAGTGTGATGGACTGATATTTATTGTGTGCTTATTGTTATGGCCGGATAGGCTAACAACAATTAAATAAATGAAATGAAATTAAATGAAAACACGTTTCATTCATACAGAAAAAATGGTCAAAACTAATTGGGGATACTAATCACATATCCAAGTTATCCAGATATGTCCATATGCATGTTAGAAAATAGGGGTTTCGCTTGTACAGAAAGCTTCAGAAGAGCAAGGGTGCGAAATGGCACATCTACTTCACTGAAAAAAAATGTGACAAATAGTTAAATAGCTAAATTGTGCTGGGTCTCGCACATTCTTTGGGTTTATTCACACACGTCCAAGTTCCATATATACATTTTATCTATCAACTCCCCAAACTAACGACTGATCGTCACCCAATCAGTCTGTATGTGAATATCTTCACCACAAATCTACAGCGATGTCAAGATAGTTTCTTATCACCACAAAGGAGTATGAATATCAATACCTATGGATATAAGAAGAACTCCTACAACAACTGCCATTCGACAGAGAACAGTAAATGGCAACACACACTGTCCACGACTGACACTAATATACAGCACAGACGTCAAAGAAATTAAAGCTATTTAATGTTCCAGCTGTATGATCTTTCGACCAACTAAAGAACCCTACATAGTTGACACTAGTCAATATGTCAATATTTGATGACAGTCAAAGTGGGATACTAAAATACGTTACTCTCTATTAAGGTCCACACTGTTGCATGGCCTCGAAAACGATGGCTTGTGCAGTTTCTCAAGATTTATTTTTTGAGAGGAGGACATGGATTATTGGGCCCGCTGTGTGGATGCTTATAAGCAGCAGCTCTAAGGTTTGTGTATCATGAGCAGAGCACAAAGTCCTAGGACGGAGGCGGCCTTTCATTTGGAGGTAGCTCAGTGGAGTTAACCTGAGGTGAGACAATGTTGAATGAGAAGGGTGGAGTAAGCCGAGGTGCTTAAGGATATGGTAACGGTCAGGGTAGGCGAGGCCATTGGTCAATCTAAATATTAAATATAATTCTTACAGAAACCCTTGCTACGTACTATACTCTACAACTGCATGACAATTGTACAGTAACTCAAATTATAAAATACCTCTTATTGAATTAACAACTTTGCTGCCCAATCCTTTGTACAAAACCCTGACTCCTATTAATGACGAATGACAATCACATTAACTCTAAAAATGTTTGCACTGGGTACATAAGAATCATTGTTTATTACTCTTCAGGTATAGAACTATTCATTCTACGGACTTGCATTATAAAATCCATTAATCGCACAGCTTTCAGTTAAGTCACTGAGGTTCCCTTCTCTCCCTATGCCCCCCCGTATATAATAGTAAGCCAAAGTCCTTTCAAGAAAGAATCTAGAGCATGGGAGGAGGCCATAAAATTGCCTATTCTTAAAGAGCATGCAATCATTTTTAACAAAAAAAGCTATGTAAACAACCCCACCACTCCCTTCGGTGGAATCTGTGGACTAGCAACTAGCGAGCTAGCCTACGTTCGGAGGTCAGAATTAATGCACAATCCTCCCTTCTTACCAGTGCTCAGACTGAGTGTTCATGGCCATATTAACTATTTCACCTCTTACCTTCCATGCCAATGAGCAGTAGATTCGATGTCAGCTGCCCCCAGTTGTGCTTCGCCTGCTGCTTATTAATCCAATTCCAATTAAAGCCTAGAAAATCCACCACAATGTTCTTCCCGACAGTGTCATTCAGAGTCTGCTGCAAATAGAACCTGTATTTAAGAAAAAAATAACACATATTAAATTATTTTATATGTTCTAGCGTCCCACGTCACTCCTAAGAAATAGAACTTATTTCTCTAACGCGAGATCATAGTAAAATGTCTACACCACTGCAATGAACAGGAGCTCCCTCAGATAAATTGACAGGGTAAGTTACGTTATAAGCCCATACTGGAGGACAACAAAAAACAACATTTTATAGTGCTTGGTGACCAACTGGGATAGGACTGGTAGGTTCAGTTTTTATTCTGCACTGCTGAAACCTTCGTTGTTTACGATTCCATGCTTTCAAAACCCGATTCACTAAGCTTTGAACCTGTGTGGCTGATGCCTGAATTTTTAGGGACAAGCTGCGCGAAATCATGGCTGCAAAAGTATCCCACAATGTGTGGCTAATGAAAATCAATACTAGCAGGGATTTTGTTTAGGACGTTCAAACTAATAGGGGGGATATTGCTACAATCACTGCATTTTCCTGTTCTTTCAGAAAAAGACTAATAAATGTGGAACTTTAATTTAACGAAGAAAGAATGTGCATGGCATATTAACTGCACAGTCATCTTTCTGGCATTTAATCGTCTGGAAGCACACAACTCTCTGGATGACGTCACTGAGAACTTGTATTCAATGGCTCAGACGAAATCATATCAAGAGGGTCAATATTTTCATTTACAAGTCCTGTCCTTTCGCCAGTCAGGCAAGATACTTAAGCCTGCCCGGTCCGTTCGAAAGGAGAAAGCGTTTGAGAGAGCCTAGCTTATATAATCTATATTAACATGAAATGTTTATGAATTAATGTGTGATAATGCCGCATAAAAACTGTAATAGTAAATTTTTCTTAAATGTGCACTCGAAATGTGACCACAGGGAGTGGCCACCAATGTATACGTAGATTAATAATGATGACTAAAATGTTTATAAAATGTTATATTGAATAAGTTCTATACTAATTATTAATCATTGTGTTATTGAAATTGTGCTGAAATACTTGTAGACCTTAAGTTAGCATGAGCCGAAGCTTAGCTGCTTGGCTCTCATATTAAATGTATTTTTCCTATCTTGTAGTGTGCTGACTTGCAAAAGGACATGACCCCTTGTTTTCTTCAAACTAGAAGCTGAATATAACCATAGTAGATCTGTTGTCACGAATTCTTCATTGCTTGTAGAGTGATATTAGACCAAATGGAACAGTGTAGATTAATGTAATATACAAGGTCATTCAAACCAGTGAAGACAATGGGGCTACTGACCAAAAGATGTGCAAAGAAATACAGAAAGATGAAGTCATACTGGACGTGCAACCTCTGAAGACATCAATCATGAGGACCAATGAAATGTCTGTAAAATAATATGGGGTGAAAGATTAATGACATAGTTTATTTTTCCATTGGATAAAGATAGTGGGGTATAACCAACGACCAATGACATTTTAGGGGAATGTACAAACGAAAAAGGGATAAAAACCCATGACACGGGGAGCCATTTAGGTGGGTTAGGGAATGCTATTGATTTTATCCAGAAACTTTGTCACTCTGTTTGGTGACTTATTGGTTTGCTTAAAACCATCCTCATCCTTAGATTTGCCCATTTTACACTTTACCTCCTTATGAGGGAAGTGCCCATTTTGCCCCAGAGCTGAGTTCTGACTGATGGCGATTTGACTGATGTCCTGAAGACGAAGACTGAGCCTGAGTGCTGACCTAAACCATGGAGGGTAACTATGACAATACAATTGTGATCTGTCTGTTTGCTTTTCCTTTCTAGGTACCAACTGCTTACTTTTGACAGAAACCATAGCTAGATGTTTTCCAAATGGTGTTCTAAATTGTTTTGCATGAAGCTCAACATGCTAATGCTAATCAGTGGTTAGGACAGGTGTTCACTAAACTGACGCAAATAGACAAACGACCGAATCTATGCTTGTTGAACTGACGTGTTATTGACACTCTGCTAAATTGATCTATGTTTACACCGTGTTATGTTCTGATGTTGTGATTCTTGCCTTAAATAAATCTTATCAAAGTTGCCATATCGTGACTATGCTATAATGTTTCTTGGATTTGAGGTTAACACATCTGCTTTTAGAATTGTAAACAATTGGGAATAAAACTCATAAAAATTCTACTAAACTGATGTGGTTATTCATGACTGCAAGGTCATGGTAGTGCTTTGAATCGATTAATGACTGACTAAAGTGAAATGTATTGTTGTGATCAATATTGATGACATTATTGACGTATTGATTGACATTGATTAGCTATCTCGTCCTAAGGTGTCTCTCAACTGGGTCAAAAGATTCATTGGCCTGAAACGAGTCCTGATGTGTAATAAATTATCATAAAGGGACGCGTTTACACGTTCATTGTGATAATGCTGCACAACGAATACCAAATACATTCACTCAAGTGACCAACTTCCGAACTGTGGTTTAGCTCATATACAGTTCATGTTAAGTTTGTAAAGTAAATCCTCCACAGAGTCGGTTGAGTCTTCCATTATCATGGAGAAATAAGGCTGCAATAGGGTTTTCTAGGGATGACCCTGAGAACAATGGGGGTTTGGAAACTGCATCATCAGATGGATTTAACTACTATATTCTTCCTTTGTGGCCTGTGGTCAAACGGGAAGTGTAACCTCAGAAAGCTGGACTGTGATTAGGGTAGGGTGACCAGAGGTCCCGGATTGCCCTGGACGGTCCCGGTTTTTTGAGAAGTGTCCCGACACTTTTCAGAAAAGTACAGAAATGTCCCGGCTTCTGAGGAGCGGATGGTATATTTTCATAAATGTCCCGGTTTTGCGATCCATTTTGTGCACACATGCTCACTCGTCACCGCTGCAAAAGTTGTGGCATGACGTCACTTGTGTGAGCGTTGTAGCGGGAAGGGAAATCCTTTATAGAGAGACATTTTCTCTCTGGATTTCCCTTCTCCAATGCAGGAGCAACGTAGATGTGTCAGCCATTCAGAAAGAGCTCCTCGCCAGTGGCCAGCACGACCCTGCTCTGCTTACCAGAGTCAGAGGTCACTGCCTGCAGGAAGATCATTCAGCCATCGGTATGACTCTGCTATGCCCTTTCACGGCGCTCAACGTCCAGCATCTGCAAAGTCTAAGGGGGCCTGGCTGAAGGTGAACCATCCTGCGTGATTCTTTCCCAGCCACAACACCAGAAAGCCGGAAACTGGGACCCATCCTCTGCATCAGAGCTGCTCCATCCAGGAATTGGATCCTGTGGCAGCCACACAGACTTGCTGTCTATGACAGCTGTCAAGTAGTCCTACTTTTGGTGGTTGCGGCAAACTGTAGTCCTACTTCTATGTCTATGACGGGTCCCGTTTTTTTGCTTTGAGATCCTGATCACCCTAGATTAGGGGGACAAGTCCTGGATGTCAGAGTTTGTCTATAATGGGCTGGGAGGCTTTGGTCAATATGGCGGTGTAGCCTAATTTCTGCTCTTCTTTACAAATATTTCCCTACAGTTAACGTCATTTTTTTCGGGAGCTCCCCACACTGCTAGCAGAACTGGTGTGGGGACTAAGAGAAGGAGAGTTGCGCTAGACGCCATCTTTAAACAGATGACAGAGTCTAGGAGTCCTTGACTTTAAATCTTACTACTTAGTAGTTCAGCTCCCAGGTGTGCCAGTGTGGATCAGCCGGGGACGACTTTTGAATACAGGTATTTGAAGGGCGAGATGGACCCCATGCAAGCTGGGGAGTATATACTAGATAAAAGGGGAAAGGTCAAACAGGGATTCGTATTACTACAAGCAGCGAGATACAATTGGCACCATTACCTACATCATTGTTCGAGTTCAACTCCATATGCCCGGTGTTGCTGTCATTTCCCTGTTTCACTCGTTTACCAAAAGATGCAAATAGATTGAAGCCTAGGCGGTGATAACTACACTATGAGCTTTTTGCAACAGGTCACCTCATGGCTTTGCCGCACTCCAACAAGCTTTTACCCTCCCTACCACATGCAGAAGAATCCAGAGTTGTTGCACTCACTTGAAGGGGCGTGAGGAATTTACAGCAATGCGGAGCATTCCCTGACCGAGTCAGTTACTCGGTCAGGCTGGTAAGGGGATGCTGCGCGGAGCAGTCTCTCTCTGGAATTAAACTTCAGATGCGAAAGAAGCTTTTCAGCGTTGGTGTATTTTTAGAGAATACAACAATTACATTGGCTCACCGAGCTATCACACTTACCAGACTCAAAACACTGACCACTTAGAATTTATTTGGACAACGATCAGAAGCAGTATAGAATTGGGCCTTACATTATCTACGGCATGCCCCAATAATGCCAGACAAACTTATCCAGTTCAACTACCTTCATAAAAAATATCTTACACCAGAACGTTTTCGAATTATGAACCTCCTGTGATGTGTCCACGATGTAATCAGGCAAGGGACACATTTGGGCATATGGTTTGGTTCTGCACCAAAGCTCTGGTGGAAGGATCTTAGAGCTCAATTGTCAGAATTACTGGGAGTTAGGACCAGTGTCAACCACGATCTGTCTCCTGGGCCTTATGACAAGAATGAAGGAAGAGAGGTCTGCAGCCATGTTTATTGACCCAGCCATGTCCTTACCCTCAACACGTGACAAACAGACACAATCTGAAGAGTTTCCGTCTCACCAGACTTGGGGTGTTGGTACTGCAATTTATATAAATAAGCTAAGGCTGAGTTGGACGCAGCTTCCTGCCTGGCTAACACCATAATCAGGCCTACTTTGTTACTCTATTCCTGTTATGCATTCATGTCTCTAGTGCCATGCCATCAATTGTTTGTGAGAAGAGGGTTTGTACTTAAAGGCTAGTGATGGATTGGGGGTGGAGTGGGAGGAATTAAGTTGGGATTCGTTCTTGTCAACTTACTTGTACGATTTTCTAAAACTACCAATAAAAACGAATATGGAAGTCTGTAAAACAAATCCCTATCGCAAACACTTACTGCTTCTCTCACTCAATCGTTTTTTTCCAATATCCATCTCAAGAGGTCTGATCCATTAGTAATAAAAAATTTAAATGTACACATCTACCTGCAGATTCCAGATTAACTTATCACTCGAGTGGATTTATATGCACTGTACTAAGAGGAATCATCTACCTTGTGAATGAACACTTAAAATATTCACAAACACACTCCCTCCTCACGCCCCATGCAAAAAATGCACGTTTTTGCCTCCAGAAGAGGCTTAAACCAGCAGTAATCAGGACGTTCTGGTGTGCTATCAACTGGGGCAGCAAAAACGATGCAATTCAAATAAGGAAGATGGGACATGCAAGGGGCAAGTAATGCTGTAAAATGGGGAAAAGATTATCAAACATCTTCAAGAAATCACACTGATGGAAACACAGTGGGAATGTCTGCATGAGAGAAGTAGTTACAAAAACTGAAAAAGGCAAAGTAAGTGATCAGTGATCTAAGGCAAAACATTTGCCTCACACACGAAATGGTGCTCAAATTTACAGAACGTTTGTTAGTTTGCATATTAACTAGTATCAAATTTATCTAAAGCTTGCATTTGTACCTCAGAGATGATTTCTTAAATATTTCACATTAATTCTGCTAACAATTCACAGTCAGGCCAGGATTAGTACAAACCGCAGTTTATTCTTCCAATAACAAGAAATATTGTACTGAACGCTAAAAGTGTGTGTTCACTTTCATGACAATGGATCAGAAAAATTAACAATTACCCCAGCCCCCCCTTAAAATTCACAACTCCAAGCAAAGTGACCACATAGACAGCCAGTAGTCATCAGAAACACCTTCTTGCAGCAAATACATCTGGCTCTACTACAAAGATCAAATTGAATTCATGAAACTTCGAACCATGCGGGCTCTGTGCCAAGATGGATATCCTTGCATGCAGAACATAACACGTACAGACAAGGTTCACAATCAATCAAGAAGAAGCCATGAGATACAGCACTGGATTTTGGGCTCGGAGTGAACGCAGCAAGTGTGGACACTCATTTCCACAGTAAGGCTGTGCAAAAATCTTGGGGGGGGGGGGGGGGCACTCACAGCTGAATAATATACACACAATGTGAACCCCAGCAATGGCCTATCATCCTATGGAAACTGCAACAGCTGGTGATTTTGAATAGGGCTGTAGCCAGTTAACTTCGTGTGCAGGTCCCTTAGCTCCCACCCAGTGCTTGGGCATCCGATAGGAATAATGTTATTTTCCGTCTAGTAACAGAAAAGAGAACCCATCCTTGCAGGGATCCAACCTCACGATCTTCTAGTAAATCAAAGTCCAATTTCATTAAGCTGAGAAAATATTTTGGGGTATGACGACAGTTTCGAAATTACAAAGTAAAATATACCATGTCATTTCCAGTGAAGATCTGCATGGAAAGCAATGGCATGAAGCACTTCATCAGTACACTTGCATCTACATCTGAATTTGCAGAGGGCAAAATAACGATTGGGTATAGCCAACACAAAGGTCAACAGACTGGTCTCCTTATTGAGGTACTGCGCTGACCAAAAGTATAGCTTGTCGTGCTGCATCATTGTTGCTCCTTTGAAGCCTGCATGACCGTCTGCTTATTTGAGGGACATGGACTGGGTTGTTTCTTCATGATGGATTAAGGTCTGCAATCCTACGAGATTTGCTAATCTGAAGTTCTGTGCTTTGTGCTCACACATGCCCATGATTGGCACTCTTGATAAAAGAGGTACCTGAGTAAGATATTCACCTTCCTGCCACTTACCATTCAGCCTATTGTGTTCCAACTGACTGTTTCCTCTAGGTTTAATTCTACACAAGTCTGGCCGCTGACTACTGTCCTGGGGTCAGACACTTTTGGTGTTGGCAGTCCATGGCTGTGTGAATGTTTTTTCTCATCGTAAAACCTGCAAGTCAGAGCAGACTCTCAACATATCCTGAAAAGAAATAGCCTTAATTGAGCCAATCACATGGTCAAAAAATTTGAACCTGATTGACCAGATTTTCTCAATGTTTAATAGGCACAGATCTAAATACAGTGTTAATTCTATAAAGTACCTTTGATAAGCACTAATCTCATAAAGACTACTGACGTAAACAAAAAAAAAAAACACACATTTTGTGAGTAAAGTCCTACTTTCATGCCAAGTTTGAAGTAAACCATTCAGATACTCAGGCACTATGGGAGCAACATTTCCTATGGGAGCTAAAATGAGAAACACTCACATTTTAGCTTCTCCACCCCAAATGTTTTCATGTGGATCATCTTCAGAAAACTTGGCATGTTGAAAATTGACTTCCTGACTTCATAAATTATGAATTTCATTCTCTTTGCAGGATCAGTACCAAACATTTTGCCTTCACCCTTCCTGCTTTCTGAACCCATATTTGTTGGCTTTTAGGACTTTGTGTACTTTACCACTGCTAACAGTGCTGAAGTGCTTGTGCACACTCCTTAAAACATGTCTAATTAAATTATTAGTCCCTATGGTTGTCCCCATGTACACAAGGCCTGCAAATTAAATGCTACTAGTGGACCAACAGATTGTTTTGTGTCATTCATTTAAGAAGCCCTTAAAAACATCTCAGGCCTGCCATTGCAGGTTGTGAACAGTTTCAAACTTCCGGTTCGACTTAGCAAAATAAGCCTTTTGCCAGGCATAAACCCCTTTATTTTATTTTTTATTTTATTTTTAATACATGTAAGTCACACCTACGATAGGCTCTAAGCAGCCCATAGAGCTTGGCTCACAGTACGTAAAGTTTTGGATGTGTACTTATAAAAGTTTTACATGTTCAAAAAAATCTTAAATTCAGTTTTGACTACTGTGAGTGCTACCTTTCCTGTAGGATAACGTTTGGTTATCTATTCACATTTAATAAGAACTAACTTTTAATTGGGAACAGGTAGGAATATCAAGTTTGGACTCAATGAATTGAAATATAAAATCCTCTTTAATGGTAAAGTAAGATTTTAGATTAGTTTGAAAATGCAACTTTAAAATGGTGGCATTTTCCTGCCCTTAACAAGGAGTTTCCAGCTGCCAGGGTGTGTTAATTGTTCCCCCATCCAGACTGCGTAACTGGCCCATGCAGTGAATAATAGGACCAGAGTGTAGATCGAAAAGGGCACCAACCTCCCAGCATGGGAAGAACGGACCTGTTGCCTGCCACACTAACATTTCAAAGGAGCTGCCTCAGAACACTCACAAAGAACTTGACACTAGGCTTTTGTCATCCCATACACCTAAGTACCTGGGAAGGGTGGAAGGCAATTCCTGAACCATCTGGGTTGGGCGGGGATGAGAAGGAGACCCTAGAAGTTTCTTCCACTTCTAAGCTTGCACAGGTATAAATAGTGGACCCTCAGGCCAACTCTTCATAACACTCCTAGATCTGCAGAGGTATACAGAAGGTGCTTGATGCCTGCCTTGTTTCCCAGGGCTGCACTGCTATCAGAGGACTGCCTTTCAGATAAATGTCCTGCTGCTTGATGCCAGCCTTACTGTTTGAAGGAATGAAGGCCATATCCTTAAACTCAGGACTACAAGAGTGACTCCAAGGGTCAGCTGGCTGACCTCCAGGTCCGTGCTACAGGGACACAACAAACTCCATAGACCTTCCTTCACTGCCCAGCTGACCTGCAGCAATTGGCCCTCCCTTGACCTGCAAATGGACTTGAATGGGCTCTGCTGGAGTGAGTTTCTAATCCCAAGAGTGCCCCACCAGGACCTGGACCCTTGACGGCACCTTTTAAGCTCCTTCTGTGAAACCCTGAAGTTTTGAACTCTGCACGCCAGACTTAAGAAGGTAACTTATTTAGCTGGGCTAACCTGGTCCCTGTATCCAGCAGATGCTGGTAAGTAGAGCTATATGTAGTTATAGATATGCACATATATAATCATGCAAAATTAATGGCATTGCCTATTCAAGAAAACAGGACCAACTGGGCAATTCAGGCTAGCCAGCATAGCTGCAGGGTTTGCTACTACAGAAGAGAAACAATGCTTCACCTTTCAAGTTGTTGCCCAGTGTTCTTACCAGCGCGCCGATCTCTAAGGAGGTCAGTGTTTTTAACTGAGGGAATCTCCAACTGTAAAGAGATTAGGGCCTTTTGTCTAACTATCAACAGTTTGATGGACTTAGCTCGATTAGGCAAACTCAAACATCTTTGCACACTGTACTAAAAAGACCGGGCTTCAGACTGTAATTGGGAAGGGCATAACCATTCACCTGGGTAGGTCCTAAAGACTCTGGTGTTGGTTTTATTAATTTTAAAATATTATTTTGTTGTAAGAAAGTATTTTATCAATGGTTTTAAAATATTTACATATCACACAATTCTGCGTTTTTAAACAGGATTTTGTACACATTTTTATTAACTGAAACGATTAAGAATGTATTCATTCGTATAAAGATAGTCACACACACATATATATACATACATAAAGCCAACCTTTGTTTTTTTATTTTCTTTTTAAATGGGGAGAACCCCCCCATGCGCCTCACTTTTACTATGTGTATATATACACACACACGTGTAAACCCCTTAACACCAAGCTCCAAATCCTTGAACATTGTAACTACTCCCTTACCCATCCCTGAAACCTAATCCCACATAATTTAAGTGACATATCTTTTATGTATTTGCAAGTACACAGATATGTATATTACACACACACACATACACACACAGAGTGTGTGTATGTGTGCACACACAAACAACTGCTAATGCCATTGATACCTGTATGGTAAAGACATGCGTTGTAAAGTACCTCAAAACTGCCTGTGTGGTATTTACCTGCAGGGCCGGCTTTAGGTCAGTGCAAGCGGTGCGGCCGCAATGGGTGCTGACCTCAGAGGGGCACTGTGCCTAGCATTAATTTAAGAAATTTGCGATTTAAAAACGCCTGCTGAAAAGTTTCATGTGCATCAGCATTCAGGATGCAAATAAAATGTCAGGATGGCTCTTGTGATATGAGAGAGAAAGAAAGAGAGAGAAAGAGGAGAAAGAGAGAGAAAGAGAGAGAAAGAGAGAGAAAGAGAGAGAAAGAGAGAGAAAGAGAGAGAAAGAGAGAGAGAAAGAGAGAGAAAGAGAGAGAAAGAGAAAGATTTGTCTAGCAGCAGCTTTGACTCGCACAGGGCGCCACCAGCACTAAAGCCGGCCCTGCTTACCTGTGTTGTAAACTCTGCATCATAAAGGTACCACTCTGTAAAGGTAACATACCGTAAAGAGTGTTCTCGTAGTTCGTGCAAGAGGCAATGTTAAGTGAGCACATGTGAAGTATCTCCATCTAATTTTGCGGTACGCTCTCTGGCCAAAGACATTGAGAATTGTGACCCCACTGCCCATAAGGCTTCCATTTCCTATAGGGTCACACAGAAATCTATGAAAAATACAAACCTCGAAATTCTATTGTTTTCTTCAGCATTCGATGATTCATTGATTTACGTGCTTGAATACAGCCTATAAATACAGTGTTAGCCAAGTAAATTAACCCTTTCACTGCCAGGCCTTTTCCCCCCCCACAGGTGCCAGGCCTTTTTTTTTGGCTATTTGGGGCAGTTAGTGCTTAGGCCCTCATAACTTTTTGTCCACATAAGCTACCCAGGTCAAATTTGCGTCCTTTTTTTCCAACATCCTAGGAATTCTAGAGTTACCCAGAGTTTTTGAGTTCCCCTGGAGGAGACTAAGAAATTAGCCAAAATATAGTGTTTTTTTTTTTTTTTTTTTTTTTTAAACAAATGGGAAAAAGGGCTGCAGAAGGCGACTTGTGTTTTCTTCCCCTGAAAATGGCATCAACAAAGGGTTTGCAGTGCCAAAATCACCATCTTCCCAGCTTCCAGGAACAGGCAGTCTTGAAGCAGAAAAACAAATTTTTCAACACAATTTTGGCATTTTACTGGGATATACCCCATTTTTACTATTTTTTGTGCTTTTAGCCTCCTCCCTGTTAGTGACAGAAATGGGTGTGAAACCAATGCTGGATCTGGGAAAGCTAAACATTTCTGAAAGTAGACAAAAGTCTTAATCCACCAAGGGGTCATTCGTGTAGATCCTACAAGGTTTTTCCACAGAAAATAAAAGCTGAAATAAAAAACATATTGAAATTGAGGTGAAGAAAACAGCCATTTTTCCTCAATATTTTACTCTAAATTTTTCCTCCGATGTCAGATTTTCAAAAGTAATATACTGTTGTGTCTGCTGGACTCTTCTGGTTGCGGGAATATATTGGGCTGGTAGGTTCATCAAGAACCCTAGGTACCCAGAGCCAATAAATGAGCTGCACCTTGCAAAGGGTTTTTATTGTATCCCTGGTATACAGCAATTCATTTGGTGAAATATAAAGAGTGAAAAGTAGGCATCAAGGAAGTCTTTGTATTTCCAAAATGGGCATAAGATAAGGTGTTGAGAAGCAGTGGTTATTTGCACATCTCTGAATTCTGGGGTGCCCATACTAGCATGTGAATTATAGCGCATTCCTCAAATAGACGTCTTTTTTACACACGGTCTTACATTTGGAAGGAAAAAAATGTAGAGAAAGACAAGGGGCAGCAACACTTTTTGAGCTATTCTTTGTTCCCCCAAGTCTCCCAATAAAAATGGTACCACACTTGCATGGGTAGGCTTAATGCCTGCGACAGAAAACGCAACATGGGCACATCACATTTTTACATTGAAAACTGACGTTTGTTTTGGAAAGTGCCTAGCTGTGGATTTTGATCTCTAGATCAGCCGCCACCTAGGAAAACAAACTTGTGCATTTTTTAAAACTAGACACCTAGGGAAATCCAAGATGGGGTGACTTGTGGCTCCCTCAACAGATTATGTTACCCAGAATTGGTGCAAACCTCGAAAATTGGCACCAAAAAAATAAAATAATAAAAAAACAAAAACTTTTGCCAAACATTTCGATGAGAGTTCTGGAATCCGAGAGGAGTCACAAATTTCCTCCCACCCAGCATTTCCCCCCCAGCATCCCACACCCCCAACATTTCTCCCCCCCCCCCCCCCAAGTCTCTTGATAAAAAATGGTGCCTCACTTGTGTGGGTAGGCCTAGTGCCCATGAGTATGGACTTAGTGAGTGGTCAGCAGGGTATTGTCTCAGGAAGTCACGTTCGTCTGGCCTGGCTAGGTTCTAAAAAGGCATCTTTTCCATTCCACTTGGTCAATGGGCTGTCACTTTGCTGCCTGTAGGGTGAAAGAGTGAGCAAATGAGCGGACACCAAGTTTTTTGGGTCATAGTTCTGCCACCTCTAGGATGAGTTGGATTGGCATAATTTCAAGTTCTAGAGAGACAGCATGTTACCAACCAATATGGACTGAAAATCCATATCAAGGTTTTTTTCTTCATCCCACACTCTCTTCCTATACATGGCCTGTGGAGGTGATGGGGCGGCAGGTCGCTGTGGAGGGTAAAGAACAAACAGTCCAGATAATGGTGTGACCTGCAGTGTGTAACTGGGCGCACCTGATCCCACCATTGCTCTGTAACCTGAAGGAGATCCTGCATTACATCTTTGGAGGGCGATCTGAAAATAGCTACATGGACTTTGCACGATCTAGAGCAAATAAAAGAGCCCATAATGACTAGGCTGAAGCTTGGAGACTATCATAATACTTATGTGAATGTGGTAGTAGTCTTCCTTCTCAATGAAGTTAAAAAAAGGGAATGTTCAATTTTTTGAGGACTTGCGTCATTGGGTTCCTTTTCGCAGTCTTTTGCACTGAACACCTCATACCTTTCTGGAGTGCACCTCCAAAATTTGAGCAGAGGTTCACAAAACTCAGCTGCAGAAGAATGGCTGTCAAAAAAGGAGTTTCTGTTATTGACAAAGTGACTGTTACATCGAGTGACTGTTGTGGACAATGGAAGCGCTGACCGGGGTTTCATTCACTGGGTGCTAGACAAAGGTAGTTGAACAATTGACAAAATCACAAGTCGCTGATGAGGGAGGCAGCCTGGAAGATGGTGCCCTTGACCGTAGCACAGTGAAAGAGCAGGGCACAGTCTTGCAATTTTCAGTCGTCAACAAAAAACAATTGGTGATGAGGCACTAAGCATTAACACTAATCTTGGGCGTTAGGCCATGGAAGTAGGCACGACTGTATTTAAGCAGAAATGGAGATTATGGCTAACAGAACAGGGCAGTTGGAAATGTTTGAGAATCGTAATTTCTTGCGTATCTTAAAACCGAAAGAAGCCTGCTTCTTCACAGCAGAGGGTTTAAAAAATAGACAATCTTCTGGAAAAGGATTTAGGGTATCAGGTTCTTTCTTTTTATTTGCGGTCTTGAAAGAAAAGACAAGAGAAGCAGTGGTCATGGACTCTTCACTGAAAAAGATCCTTCAAATGCAAGGAACTATTCTCTTTCCTGGCCTTCAAGGTCTTGGTTGTAAAACTCTTGCAGAAATCCCTTTTTTTGTCCGAATGTTGAGGATGCAGTCAATAAAAGCATTTGTGGATTGTTAAGCTGTCCTTGGTCCAACAAGCCTGCCATGTGCTTAAGAGGGAACTTTCCTTAAAATGAATGTGGATGGAAACAGAACCAGGGCACAGTCACAGAGGAATCTTGACTAAGAAGAAACAGACCAAAAAAGAGCCAGAAAAAAAAGACAAGGAATTCTGGAGCACAGCACTCAAAGGACTGCCACCTCACCCTTGATATGCAATGTCACAGGTGACTCGTGCTGGGAAAACTACTTTTGCTGCGTGAAAACATGACATTGCTTCATGCTACCCATTTCAGTTTGCCCAATGGTTAGATTTTTGTTATGAGGTTTGTTATTTATTTCTAATCCACATATGGGCCATTCCATGTACAACTGCAGTACATAAATAGTAAACATCTCTCCAGACACTTGTTAAGCTATTCAGAGATTACAATAAATGGTAAATTCAGGGAAATCAAGGGGGGGACTTACCTGTCCTCCCCACCCGCCTGTTGGATCTCTCGAAGCTTCTTCACAAATTCACCAAATTTAATTTCCAGTCGCTGGGATTTTGGTTTAAAGTCCTTGAAATTAGCTATTTTCTTCTCGTCATAGTACAGAAACTTGTGCCCATTGGCACTGTAAACAGAAAAGTCCCCACATCCAATGTTCTCCTGGAGGTAATCCAAGTCCCACTTCAATGCTGTATAAACCAGGTTTGTGTCCGTGAGTACCACTGGTTCCTAATTTAAAACGTATAAAGAAAGTGTTGAAAATAGAAAACTCATAATAAATAGGTTCTAACAGGTACAGAGATTAGCAGAAAAAAAGTTAACTTTAAAATGGAACAAGGGAGAGGCTAGAGCAGCAGAGACTGGACAAAAACAATATAAACCAAAGTATCACGACCCAAATGAACTGGAGATTCAGCCGGTCACTAGAAGGCACATTCTCCACACAACACCACTGTCCCCAGAACATATGTTTGTGGCCAGACTGTACACAGCCTCTGATGTTTGGGCACACTTTGCTCATACCCCTGTGGAATTAAGCATAGCAGACGTTTTTCCATAAGTTTTTCTTTTTTTCTTTTAATAAAGCTAGCTGCATTAGCCTAGACCTTTTGATTTTACTTATAGAGGCTTTCGGGCAGCCTCCTTCATCCACTGGTCTGTTATTGTTTGCCATTTTTTCTGTACATTTTAGCATGCAGTATGGGGCAATAAGTCAGCCCGCTTCAGCCACTTGCTAACATCACGGAGGGCTTTCTGCCGTGCCACAAGGATCACATCTACAAAATAGTTAGAGAGATCAAATTTTATTAATACATCAGTAGCACAGAAGATAGCGTATGGAGACTTATAGACCTTCATTAAAAAGCATAGTAGAGAAATTAACATGAAGTGTAAACATGTGCATGTTTGAATTATAACGGACATTGTGACATTCAGATCATTTTTGGCACTGTGTCATGCTATAAAAGATATGTATTTATATTTGAGTGAACTACTGACATGAATTAATATTAAAAGTATTATTCTTAGAAAAATAGAAATCAAAGCATATTATGAGTATTAGATAAATATGAATTAATCATATTTATATTGATTTAAATGAATTTATTAACGCAAGTTACATGCGTGCGGAGAAATAAATGCAAGTTTAAACTGATTCTAAAGTCATATGATGATTGCAATTGAATAATTTGCCTTGCATATATGATTCAAATTGTACAGTGCGCAATAGGATTTAGACGTACTAATTGCATGAATATTTATTTCGGTTACCTTAGCTAAACTAGGCCTGAAGATTAATTTTTACAGCAGTAGAGGAAAAAGTACTAATTCATTTGGTTTCCCCTGATCCAAATTAATTCCTAGGGTGCTGGTGTGTTGGTGAATGTCCTATTGTATTAAAGGCAGAGAACATATTATAACTAATAACAAATGTAACAGTATTTGTTCTAGGTGTCGAACAAGACAGGAAGCCTTTTTTAGTTTTGCATGAGAACTGTTAGAATCAGTTTGCAGAAACTTGGTAAAGGGGTCGTATGTTTCAAAATCTTCTCAAAAGTTATATATTGGTGGAACTGTAGGAACTCATCAAGATGACCTTTGCACCTTTCAAGGGAAAATCCAGAATAGTTGCAAACTTGATGTGTCAATGTTTTTCCACTGGATACAGATTAATTTGCGCAAGATGAGCCCACGTGGTCAACCAAACAAACTGGTGGACATTTCTAGTTAGGGAGAGACTTTTGAAAAATCATCAATTTAGAGAAACTTAGAGAGGTTTTTTTGTGGGGGGGGGTGCATTCATGTGGTCACCTCCTGGCCCTCTCCAAGTCTTCTGCTATTTTTAGCCTTTATGTTGTGAAGTTTCCTTTAGTCCCATACATCCCATTACTTTTGCTGTTCAGTACTAATATGCACAATAAACTCTGAACTGCTGATCTACCTTACGTGCAGCCCATGTTCTGCATTGCCCTGATGCTGAGAAGCTGTAAATGCTGTGATCAACAAAACTTTCCGGTTTGCTGTCCCATGAGGGGAGGTATATAGACGCAGTGTGGCATCTTGTTTCCTTTTCAGCTTAGATGATTACACCAGTGTATTTTTTATAGTGAGCTACCCTAGTTTTATGTTTTTTCCAAAATATTTTTGTTTACCCCACATGTTAGTCCATCGCCACACATGCAAGTCCAAAGTCTTATCAGGGGTAAGGATTGCCCAGCCCAGAAACTGATTGTTATTATTTGAATTGTGATGATTTACTAATGTCACCTTCATCTTCTTTGAAATCTAATTTTAATGTGCATATTATAGTTCTGTTAATTTGTATGAGCCTCTTGGAGGGTTTAATATCATTGATATTTAGTAGGCTTAATCTCTTTAGACGTTTTGGTCAGCTTACAGTATTTAGTATGTTTATAACTTAGTTTTACGCACCATTCCTATTACGCTGACTTTGGGGTTGTAATAAAGCTTTGAAACTTTATTCAGTTTGGAGTTTTGATTTTGTAGTTAAATAGGTTATGGTGTTTAAATGTGTTTATGTTTCTCATGTTATTGATCTGTGTTACATGAATCCGATTTCCACACTCCTCACTGCGTCCAAAGATCTGGACGACTGATAGTGTAGGTGGGATAAGTTGTGGCATCTCCCCACAGAGCGTGAGGTTTCGGAACCTGAGGTGGGAAAAGGGCCTTTGCTAGCACCAGTATCTTCAGTGCCAGCTTGGCAAGGGCTGGACAGGTTCCACAACAATAACTGCAGTCATGTTCTTCAGGGAGTATGGATATTTTAATTTTCGCTGTTTAATGTATATTATTTTTGCAATCATTCGGGCTATGCCAGATGTTATCAAATATAATGCAATTGCACACACTAATGGGGAAATGATGTGATTGAACATCAGAAAATAAAACGCACCTTAACCAAGTTTCATGGCACAATTTAAAATATTAAAACTGAAAGAAACCATATTAAAAGTACATAACACCTCAATTACACCATTCTATCTATAAAACCGTATATTACCTAATTACAAAAAACCAACGGTCATAAATCAAATGCCACATTATTATCAGAAAGAACACAGTAAACACATTTATTAGAACATACATACTTTTTCAATATCAGTAAGAACACTTGAGAAAGTTTTTTTCTAGAATCCTGAAAACAAAATGTATTTACATCTGGTGCACAGAGCCCAAAATCCACAGATTTTTTTGAATGTTGGTGAATTAAAGTGTTCTCATTTCCAAGCAGAAAGGAGGTTAAGGGAAATCTCCACTGGGATCGAAAATGTCCATCAAACCGTTTCAAACCAAACTTAGGGACAGATAGTACTCATGAGGTTCTAGTCCTGACCACCACCGGGAAATCCACGTCCATAAAATTATGTGCACAAAACTGTGCCCGGTCTCCAATGCTAGCTGTTACGAGTACATGCTGGTGTTGTATCTAGCTGTAAAAAACATTTGGATCTCTTTTAACGTTGCACCTGTGTAAACTAGCTCGTGTTCTGTTTGTGTTAATACTTTTTAGAAAGAAGGACCATGCTCAGTCAGTAACGGGTTTGTGTGTGTGTGTGTGTGTGTGTGTGTGTGTGTTCGGGGGGGGGGGGGGGGGGGGGAGGGGGGGAGTTAGGAGACAGAATAGCGCCTCTAGGATGTGGCCAATGCCCTCTGATGAGGCTAAAGGCCGTGCCAAGCATACACTGGTGAAGATTAAAGTCCTTAGCATGGCTTGGTAAAGCTGTACTGCCCTGACCTGTTCATTTTTTTTCTGGCCTGAACCATGTTTAACTTCAGTGAACTGAACCTTACAACATGTAGTTTCAATTTTGTATTAGATTGAGTCAGCAAGTCTAGGTTCTGCTTTGACAGTGGGATGCAATGCATTTCGTAATGTGGTTGCAACATTGCCACTTTTGTACCTCTGTGGACTTGAATAAGTTATTCACATCTACTAATAGTATTATTATATTTTATGAAGAGTGCTGCGCCACAGTGGAGCATCCATCACTAAACTACTGCAATATATATTTATGCCAGGTTCAGGCTGATCCATTTCCATTATCTCGCAAGACCTAAAACCACAGAAACAAGCCAAAATATACCCAAGTAGATCACTGGCTTGTCTAAGAGCTGGTAAACAGTGACTTGCTTTCTCATGTGGCATGGGAGAGCCCTTATGAGACGGATTTCAGTGTTGAGTCTGCGCCAGGCCACTGGGGTCTATGCCAGAGGAGAGCATTAACCAATGTCTGGTAGGACTGTTTTGGGGGGGGGGGGGGGGGGGGGGGGGGGGGGGAGATAAGCAGACAGATTTGCACTAGGAATTCTTTTAGCAAAATGATGACTCGCAACACATTGGGCAAGAAAAACGATCTTAAGACATGATGTATGAAGACAAGATATGGTACAGTGGATGCTAGCGGAGGAACAGCATATCAAACTTACACAGAGGGATGAATGGGCAGTCAATGACCTGGCATCATGGGGAAAAAAAATATATTAAGGCGGTTGACAGACCCTCCTTAAATCAGGCCCATTACGTGCCACCCTAAAACTGCAGACTTGGAAGAGGGTCCGCTGCAGAACCCATGCTGAGTTCTGTGTGAAGAAGAGAAGATGTTGATGGGGTAGACAAAGCTGCCACCAAAGAACAAATGCCCTAATTATCATGCATGGCGCTGAGGTTTCAATGGACACTGGCTCCAAAGCTTTGACCACGTCCAGATTGTCTTGAAAGCGCTTAAGATCAGTATCCAGATCAGTGTCAGGACCATACTTGTGTGGCTTTTTGCAGCAAGTGCCAGGGAGTTAATCCACAGCAACTTGCTAGAGCTGCAGTAGTCTTGTGTAGGTTCAGGAGAGGCAAATCAAGTGGGACAAGTGGTATTAGTAAACAAGGATGGGGCTGCAGCACATCCGCAAGCATTATCACGGATATTGAGTGCTGCACCACAGATGATGTAAGAGGGAAAGATTTGAACAACCTCATTGGCGTATATCGTCTACTCAAAAAAACAAAAAGAAGTCTGGGCACAGGAAGAGGACCAGCACAAAGGCTGCCTCCTTCCTGCACTGCGGTCTAAAGGCAGCTTGTGTATTCAGGGTGACTACAGATTCAACTGCTGCAAGTCAGCTATGACATGCAAACCTCACTCGTCTGCCATAAAACCCAAGTTTTTTTTTTTTTTTTTAAGGAACTAGCTAGTGAAGACTAGCAGGAGATGGACTGCGAGTACTATCAGATTTGTGAAAGGGCTGAGTTTGTTGTGGTCTCTGCAAAACTGGTGCCAAATCCTGCTTCAGCCAAAATGTGGATCTTCATGGTGGGTAGGAGGGTCACATACTCTTGGGAATGATCAGGGCAACCTTCAAACAGAACTATTTGATGCAGGTGGACTTGGAGGTAAGTACAGCAGCGACTAGTTCCTCCCAGTGTATCAAGTCTTGTCTCTTTGGTTGTTTTTTTGTGAGAAAGAGGCAACAATGTAAGGATGTAAAGCCTCTATAATAAACCGATAAGAAAGCGTTCCTACCTCTGGCCTTTCTGCTGAAGTCCTAGAGAGCTTGCCAAAAAAACCTCTGAAGGTTCAGTGAGCATACTCAAACTCCGCCAACTCTCCAAAATCCAAGTTTATATCAACTGAATGCTAAGAAGTGCATACTTCTCATGTACCTCATAGAAACTACTTTAACAGTAGCGATACCAAATGTTGAAAAAATATAGGAGAAATATACATCAACTCTTCTTACAACAGTCTACCGTGGCATCCCCCCACGAGTACTTGTAAACAGGTACACAAGGCACCAGCGACCATATAATGTCAAAGTACCACTTGAAGTTGTGTGCATTGAGGTGTATAAAATGCACACCCTGGTCTGGTGGCCTTCAGCATAGCCAATTAAGTAATTCAAGAGGTAACAATAGTGTAATCAATTCCCCCCCTGCTTAATCCTATCACCAATTTCAAGTACAACAAACAACAAATCTGGCTGTAGATGCACCACATAGTAGCAACAAAACAGACCTCTTATTACCCGCAGCATTAATTTACAAAAGCCATGCTTTGGTGTATAAAATGAAATTAAAGCTGGGGCACAAAGTAAACTACAAACAAAAGCCGGAAAATGTCACATTCAGGTTTTAGGGGTTTATAAAACTCTTTTTTGTTTTTGCTAAATTTCACATAAGCTTATGAAACAAAACTACTGTTAGTCATGCAAGGTACCGGAAAAACACTGTTATTTTCATAACTCCTACATAACTGCTGTGCCACGCAATATACCAGCAAAATAGTGGCTGGGGCAGAAAATTTCCCTTTGTGGTACATATGTGTCTCAAAACTGTCTCCTGCATGTGAAAATTACACAAAATGGCATAATACAAAATGTTGCTTATTTCATACACTGCATATTCAGGAATTTCGCCAAAGTAACATCAATTTTGCCCAGGCCTAGCTTATTTAATTCCATTGTTAAATTATTGACTTTCATACAAACCTTTTAGAAACGAGACATGTTAAATGCCAGCAGTTGAAGTTCAATAATAGGACAACTCAGGGCCGATTGCACATTCCAGCACGTTTTGAGCCAACACGTATAAACTACAAACAAAAATGTCAGTTTGTAATACCCACTGCAGGCTCATGAGGCACATCTCTCAAAGTGAGCCTCTGGCATGCCGTTACCAGGATGGACGCAATTAAGATGTGGTATAAGACACCACTAAGAAAAGTAGTGGACAAGGTGCTGGAGTGAAAGACGGATCTAATTTTAAGAGAAGCACTGATCAACAGACATGGACAATGCCAATCAGTGGGCAACAGCAGCAGCTCAACATTGCATCGAACTAGTTTATAATTAGCAGAACAAGTTTGGGCCGCACAGGAAAGAAAGGCAGCAGTGCGCACTTAGTCATTTACAGAACAGTTAAACAAGTACAAACTCCCCTTGCATACAAAGCACATGTAACGCCTAGGGTGCAGAAGCGTCGGCTTCCAACTGAGAGAACTAGGGGGTAGAGGGGAAACAAGAGTGGCGGGTAGAAAAAGAAGGAAGGAACGAAGAGAAATGGCTAAGGACTAGAAAGAGAATTAAAGACAGAGAAAGGAATAGCATTGCCTGGCAATATCTTAATCAATAAGCATCTCCGAGTTCCCATGCCAGTGGGTCTTAAAGCGGGCAAACACATAAGACAAGACTGTATGGCGATCAATTGACTTTTTGCTGGAAAGGGAGAAATAAGAAGCAAAATGAGGCAGCAGTATCTACAAGTTTGTGTGCGGTTAACTGAACGTTCGCAAGAATACCGTGTCTACTTACGGAATCGTGTCATTTTAGATCCAGTTCAGTTGGTCATCATGTATTTTTTTCAGCTAGAGTTTACCTTTGACATATCTACATCTGGAGTGTAGGGTCAACTTCTACAGGCACATCATCAGTGCTGTGTTTAGGTTTGGTTAACTATCTGGTGGTGTACAAGTGAGTGGGAAGAGTTGGGGTAAACGGTAGGAGATAGGCAAAAGAGTGGTGAACACTGCTGGCAAGCAAGACTGCACTTATATGGCATATAATAAGAAAAGTTACGTCTAAGGTGACGGGAAATTAATGCGATTACATAGCGGCTGGAGACTGCCCTTAAACGGAGAGCAGAATATTCGAATTACAAATGCCAACTGCGAAAAGACTATAGAATTCTTTATTGATTTTCTCCAGCCATAAGCCGTTTAAAAATATTGATAATGCTTTAGTCACCAAAGTGCCATTCCGCAAGTTGAAGCAAACTGGAGAAATGTATCAGTTGTTCCACTTTCATTTATTCAGCAACAACAACAAAAATCGTTTTGTGGGAAAGCGTTTGTGTGTTTTGCTACTAGTAGAAGAACCATGGATAACAACGACTCTGTCCGTGGTGATGCTGCCAGTTCTATAGCAGAATATTATTCTTGAAGAGGCACTGTTAAGCAACATTTCTGGCCTTTCATACTTTGCCAGCTGGGTCAAATTTTTCATTTCTTTCCAATCCTTCTTTCCGAAGTGTCTCGTTGTCCTTACCCAACAGCACGCCCACTTTTGGTGAAGCCTGGCCAATGGAAAACTGGCAAACAAATAATTTTTCCTTATTCAACATTCATTTACCAAATTTCAAAGCATTTTATAGGGAGAACTCACCGCCCTTGATGCCTCTGTTCTTTTAGCCAACAAACTGCACAAATCCATTTTATTCAGATTTCAATTGTACCTTTTACCCCTCCCTCCTTCTACCACATGCCCTCACAACTTAACTACTCTTTTCACTCAGTCACACCTTATACTTGGAAAAATCTTTCCCCTTCCTCCCTGAGCAAGCACACACAAGCTACTTCAAGACAGTCAACATTTTCAGTAAAAATTAAAACTTGCAGCACTCCAACAAGTTAGTGCCTTCATTTCACTTAGGCCGAAAACTTCTTGAAATACAGGATTAAAATACCAGACATCGTCCAAGAGCTGAAAATAATATAATAGTTTTTTTTTTTAAAGAGTATAACAATGATATCAACTAACAAGCAAAGAAAGTAGAAGCCCTCAAGGGTGTGGTATTTAATAAAATATCTACTTGTCCATGGGACAGATTGGCTCATAAATCTACTTGCCCCTTTCATGTCACGTAGTGCGGCAACAAATTATGACAGCCGTCTTATTATATATGAGCTCTACTTATAACCTCTCAGACTATGCCAGGGCTCATACTATAGTAGGGTCTGAATACTAGTGATTCCTTTATTTTGCAACCTTCTCACAGATCTACATACCGGGGCTGGAGGCAGTGGTAAGCAATAGATACAGGGTTGGAACACATTTTTTAAAATCTGTGCAAAGCTACTAACTTGCATGTTTTAGGAGGCATCGCCAGTTCTAATCGTTTCCCATAGTGGGAAAGGTTGGAAATTTACTCCTGACAAGGACAGAAGGAAAACTTCTTCCAGGGTTTGGAAAGAGGGGTTGGAAAGAAAGTGAACTTGTAAACACTCAACAGATTTTCGCATGAGAAAATCTAAACATACGTTTTTGCTTACGATATATACTTCAGTTCTCAGATTTTGTAGGAGTACAATTTCCTGGGCTATTACTATACATTCTTGTGAATTCATGAAAGCTGTAAATTTGCACTAATGCAGGGACATATACCATGGGTGCACTTGTGTATGTTTCTTTAAAATTTGGGCCACTAATTAAGTCTGATGTTAACCAAGATTATTTTTTTTTTAATTAAAATTCTATTTCTGTCACTTGGTTGGCTTCAATGCAAATGACAACATAATTGTCTTTAGCATCCTGCCCTTAAGAGTCTCCTGTACCATCCTTCCGGGTATAGAAGCAGACATTTAGTCCTACGTCTTTTGTTGTCAAAGTCCCAGGCTGCAAGTTGTCAAACTCTGGGCCGACAACAGCAGGATGCCTGCACTTCCCACGCGTCATCATATAGTATGGCCTTTCTTCTTCCTCCGCTAGCTTCTTACTTCATAATCACAACCCTGCAATGGCATGGGTACAGATCAAATGCGTCCTCACAGGGCCTTTGTTTCTCACTACTGTGCTACCTACTACCCCACTAGTCCCACTGGTGAGGCAACCTCATCCTCACCGCCATGGCTACAACTTGGTGAGCAGTCCACAAGCTAATGGGCTAAGATGCTCTGATCAACAGTGGAGCACCTGTGTGGCACAACACAGCTCTGTGTGTTGCTTTTAAGCAGTTTTACAGGGCCGTATGGAATATGAAGCGGATCCGCTGCACTGATCATCTTCTCGGTGAGGGCATGCATAAGCTGTTCAGTGTTCCCAAGAAGGAGTTTGTTCTTATACCAATACACTTCTGGAAGCATTGTCTCCAGTTGGTGTTTGGCACTATTCCAATAGAACTGTTGTCGTCCCCACTTTTGCAGTATTTAAGACTCTGTAATGGCTATAAGAGAATGGTCGACAGCCTTTATGAAGTGCTTATTAATGGTGCCCATTCAGGCCTGCCACTTGCATTTACTAGAACCAGATGTCAAACCATCCTTGGCATAGATTACTCTCCGAATGAGTGGGCTGATTTACTATCTAATGACAGTGCTTCAAAGATCTCACCTGAAGTTCTAGCACTTTAAGATTCTTTATGAATGCCACTGGGCCCCGCATAGGCTGTACAGTGCATTACTACTGCCTTAGTCGTTGCTGGCTCAATGCACTGAAGCTTACTTTAAAGTTGGATGTAATTCACATCTAAAAACCCAAGGTCAGGGTCAACCGCTCTGTGAGATAACCAGGCACAATCTCTTCCTTTTTTCCTCACTGCCGCAATCGTGTGACGTTTTGCTAGCTAGCTGCCCCTGACTGGTTCCTACTCTCATATCATCTAATGTGGATATCAATGAAAGTAGTCAGATTCAGGGACAGGAGGGCTTTTTGGAGGGCGGAGAGAAGCAGCTACTCGCAGGAGAGAATGTCACACGTTGGCCTAATTAAGATAACTCAGTATTCTTGACGCAAAAAGCCAAACCAACCCAATATCGACATGGTCTCGTTTGACAACTGTCATACAAGCAACCATTTCCAATTAAAATTAGGAGGCTTCTGACATTGTACTTTTTAATTCTGTGTTTACACTGGTCAGAAAGAGCATATGAGTGATATGCTGGATGACTCACAGCAGTAATGTAACTGAATACCAGGCCACCTTTTAAAAGCAAGTTCAAGGTAAAGAAGCAATATGTTTCCTATATTTCTAAAACGTAAGCAAAAAAAAAAAATGGTCATTAAAGGACAATATGCATCTTGTGAGGAAGGGCCATAGGTCTCGATTTTCCACAATAATGTTTGGTTCTATATTTTTGTAATGTTAGTTTTATTACAAATAAACAAAACTCAACCACTGAACAGAACCCACCCTGATCTCCAAGGGTACATGGTAACCAGAATCATGTGAACTAAGCCAACTATTCTTGAAAGTTCTCAACATGACAAAGCACACAAGAGAATGCACATATCAAAGAACCATCCAGCCATACAAGTCAAGGTAAGTGTGGGCACAAAACAGTGTCAGGGAGTACGAACCAATCATGGTGTACCGGAGAGTGGACTTGTGAGGCAGTGGAGGCAGGCGAGACAGCACCCACTATCCGGGTGAGGCAAACGGGTGATAAAGCGCACCTGGGTAATCACCAAGAGAAGGACACAAGCAATAAAATAAAGGGGATTTCGTGACTGAAGTGGGAGGCATAAACATGAGGACTTGGAAAGTGTTAAATGCACAAAAACACAAGGCAGCAGCTGCAGGAACAGGCAAGGAAACATTTTTGTGACCCATAAAAAAGGGCCACGACCAAAGAAAACATTTAACAAGGTAAGAATGCTGGAGGACAGAAGAATACAGCTAGCAAAATATTCCCAGCCACGGGGCTGCATGCCAAAGTCAAGGGGCAGAAGACAAATGCCAAGAGCCTGCAGCTCCTACCTCTCACAACATGGCAAGAAAGGAATAGCCTTAAGCCGAAAGTAGCGAAATGTGACGTGATGTTGAGGAGACTAGAACCACAGAGGTGCACCACCAAAAACATGCTATAAGAGAACTGAGCATCAGACGTTGCGCAAGACAAGGCTGTCTTACCGTGAAGTCAGACATCTCAGGATGAAGGGTGAGAACACAGAAAAGGACCACAGCAATACATAGAAAGTGAAGGGTGAGGGGAAATGGCAGCTGCCTCAGGGAAGAAAGACCACAGCATTAAGACCATGTTGCATCAAGGAAGGGACAAGCAAAATGAGCACTGGCCGAGCTATTGACTTTGGCAATGTTTGTGGCCATACTGTACAGCAGCGGAGACACTTTGAAGTGTGGCTAATTCTAATTTTAAAAATCACCGAGGCGCAGTCTGGGTTAATGCACTTTATATTTCTTCTAGTGCATTAGCGCTGGATGCATTGTAGACCTTTAATTATTTTTCGCCATGGTGCACGTCAGCCACACTGCTAAACAGGAAGGCTACTTAGTGGGCATTGCCAATGTGGCAATGTACACTTTGTACAGCATGAACAAAAGGAAATGGCAGAGCCAATAGAAACAAAGACAAGACTAACTAGTTTTTCCAATGCTCGTTAGGTATTGGCACAACAGCCCGGTGATTATGAGCAAATCAGTTAATCTTCACTTGAGTGATAAAGAAAAAAATAAAGTCACTTGGAAAAATATCATATCACAAAAAATAAAATTTTTACTCACGTTCCAGTCTTATGAAAATACATTTGGAGGCAAATAACATCTGTTACCAGAGCAAACATACATTTCAAAGGAGAAAAGGGATTGTTTGAAGTGTGTGTGGCATACTAAAACCTAGCTACAAATGGCATAAGGTTCAGCAGGACTACAGGGAAGAATAAAGGGTATTACCTCAAGAACAGCAAGATCAGAGGAAGGATAGCAATCAAGTTGAAGCAATCAGTACTTGGTCCAAGCTCCAGCTGAAAGAGCAAGTGAGGCCAGCACACGTTGGCCAAATCAGAAGGCAGCAAATAAGAATGACAATGGGCCCAACAAATGTTAGGCAGTGGGCAGGCTGCAAGCCCCTTCTTGTATACAAGCTCTCTCACAAGCGAGAGCCCATTAAATGCATGCGCTGTCACAGGAGAGTCCTAAAAAGACATCAGGGACCCCACAGCGGATTAGACTTGGAAAAACTAGAGCAAGAACTCCCAAGTGCTGCTGGGACAACGATAAGGCAGATAAAAACACTCATGAAGTAGGAACAATGAGAAAGATTAAAAGAAGAGTTGAAGCAAAGCCTAAATAACATTAACAGAGATGCTACAGACCAATGCAAGAGTGCATGTACTATGCAAAAGAACAGTGATGCTAAAACAGGATCACCTGCAAAAGTGGTAGATGTAAATCCTGAAATTGAAGAAAACACATATTACTCTACATACTGCTCCAACAACATCAAGAGGCATTGAACTGCCACAAAGGCATTGTACAGTCATTCAAAGGTTCACCAAAACTAGAAAGCACAGACAATAATAAAAAAGAAAAAGAAAATACAACCAGTATTTGTGTCCGGCACTTGTGGATCATCCAGATAAACCCAAATGAAAAATAACAGGACTCACAGGGTGATGAGCATGCGTGAAAGGAGAAACATGCCTCAACAGTGGCCGGACTATCATTTTGAAGACAAAAAGAAGCTCATGAACAACCTAAGGAAGAAAGAACGTGGCAAGACATAATAGCACAGACTAGTTTTCCATGCCCCATCTGTGATGAGGCTATAGAAAAGAAAACACTCCAAACCAGTAACAGACTTTCTATTCAAGAAATGAGAGATGCAAACTAGGAAACCTATTTCACACATGCTTTGCTTTGCAAGAAACAATTTGCAGGCATCTTTTAGTGATTTGGTTGACAAAGTATTGCAAATTTACCTCAATAGCCTCAGAAGAAATGGACCGAACAATAAAAGCTCTAGCAATGGAACTGCCACGCTGGAGGAAAGAGCCAAATAAGAAGCCAGGATGAGCAACAAATCTTAGAAAAGAAAATGGACTCCACTATGCAGATCCAAAAGTCAGGAGACTAACAAAGTGCAGAACACGCAGCAGAATGTGATCTCATGGACCAGGCGTAAATACAAGATTGAGGAGATGAACAAAGGCAATGCAGATTAATCTCATATGGGGTAATGATATAAATAATACTAGAGCTAATGGTTGAGCAGGGCAAAGGGAGGAAATCAAGCAAAGGCATCAATATTAACACATTCTTGACACAAGCGTGGGGGTGCAGATCTTTTGGTTGAGAGTAGGCAGCGGAGCTATTTTATTTAAATTGGTTCCCATTAGAGGAGGTTATTTTTTACAGGAGAAGTTAACAGGGAAGGAGGTCTGGAACAAAAAGCCAATAAAGTAGAGTACTGAAGCAACAAAATACTTATGTACTATATGAAACTGCAGGGTGATAGCCCTAACGGGCTAGTTAAGTGAAGGAGATTTCGGAGATACAGGGCTTCGGTTTTCCAATGTCATCACAATTTGTTGCCTTAGGTAGCCCTAATGACTTTGACCTACTCAGGCACAAACGCACACTAGCCCCCTTGGGGATATTGACTGCTAAACCAGATACTAACAGAGTTAGCTGTGCCGTACAATCTAGAGATGGAGGGTGGGCAAGACCAATGCATGGTGGCAGACCAGATATAGGAAACAGAGGCTGCCCTTGGAAATACTGCAAGGTCAGCGCTCAAAAATGATTTTGAATCTCTAGTTGAAATATCAGTAGAGGTAATGGAATTCATGTTCCCTTCACTCCAGCCAGTCTTGCAGCTGGTTCATCATACAATTATTTAATTTCCTCTCATGCTCCTGTTAAAGCCATCCAGTTCAGTTATTAGGCCAGACACTGTTCTGAAGACACTCTCGTAGCCAGGAATATTTGGTTTGGGGGGGGGGGGGGGGGGGGTATGGCCACTATAATGGCAGCATCAAGAGGAAGTTCCGGCCAGGTGTTTTGCTTTTCACTAATGACCGAGCTGACACAAATCTCTGGAACAGGGGACAAGGATTCAAATGGTGCACTCCATTTCACTGGTGACTCTTACCTGTGGTACCTCCCGCACCCTCTCCTCATCCTGTACAGGGGCTTGTGATACCTGTTCATGTAGGGCAGCAGTGCCTGTCAGTCCTACTTGAGCCCTGTCTTGTATGTACCATTTCCAGCATATGATACTAGCCTCTTGTGCATGTCCTTTACGGTGAGATTTAGGTGAACTCATCACCACACTGCATGATTGGTATTTCAAGTCTCGGCATTACATTATGACCTAGTGTTATTTGCTCAGTATCCAGAGCCCAATAACAGGCCAAAAGCTGTTTTTCAAAAGGAGTATAGCGCGCCCCAGAGTCAGGTAGTTTTCTAGTCCAAAATCCTAAGAGCACCCTCGTCCTTCCCTGTTTTTGCCATAGACTCCAATTTGCATATTGTCCCTGAACAGTTACATGTAACTCAATGTCTCCCTCTTGCACTGGCCACAAGTCTAAAAAGTTTGTTGAATTATTTCATTTGCCAAATCAAAAGCATACTGCTGCTTTTCACCCCGTTCAAACTCATGTTTTTTTCTGGTTACTTTGTACCAAAGGGTTAGGGTTTTACTCAGATGAGTTATGCCGTTTCCAAAAATCAAACAAACAATCTTATGAAACTCTGTGTCTTCTGCTTAGTGCCAGGAGTAGCAAACTCCAACATCTTTTGTTTTAGATTCCACTGAATTCCTAGAAACTGCACATTTTGCAACAGTACCTGTGTCTTGTCTGAATTAATTGTACACATCGTACTCTGCAAAAGTTGTCTGAATATACCAGTAACATGGTCAACTTCTTGCTGGGTGTAATCTTTTTTACATCTCTCATGCATTTTTCTGTAACAGACAAAAGTATCCAAACCCTCCTGTCAAGAACAAAAGGGATATAATGCTGTTCAAAAAGCACCTTTTCTAAACATGAGAACACATTTAGTTAAGTTTGTTTTATCCAAGCACCCATCCCAAAATTTAGAAAGTCCTGATAAACAAGAAAACACATTTGCCAAGACATCATAAGGCATTTTAATTTCACATACATTTTCAAACATGGTTTGCGGTTCTTCCTTTACCACTCTGAAGAAAAACATATTTACACTTTTAAATTGTGCACTCTCAACCTCCAGCCTCTCTTTGTAGACTGTCCGATCTACACCAAAATGTTTTGCTTTTCACTAATGACCGAGCTGACAAAAATCTCTGGAATGCACTCCTTAGTTCAAAGAAGACATTTATTATTGCACCACGAGGTTCCTAAAAAGAGATTAGCATGTTGAAAGCACACATTTAGAAATAGTCACAGCAATTAAAGAAAAACATACCAAAATGATCCGCCACTGCAATATACACAGCAAATATATTTATCTATTTTATAATGCAAAGCAAATAATGAATTAAAAATGCATCACCGTAGGGCCTGTGAGATTCTTCATCTTTCTCATGCCAGCAAGACAATGACCCCGTTCGAGAAAGAGATCTCTACCCTCACGGGAAAGATATCAGGCATCCAACGTCTAGAGTCCGGATTGAGGCCATTGACCCTCTCACTGTGTCTTTTTATATCTTTAAAAAAAAAAAAAAAAAAAAGCAGCTTTCTGTGGAAAAACCCCCTCATTTCGCAATTCAAACATGCTGGTTAGTTTAGGTATGCGTTGAAAATAACATGTTGGGGTTTGGCCACAATCCCAAAGTGTCAAATCAAAACAAGGCCGTTGCCTGCCGTTTGAGTGCATCCTTATCAACCAAAGCCCTTGGTGAGAAAAAGCACAAAAACAAGACAGCATGCACAGTTTACAATGTGGAAAATCACAGGCAGCTTTTAACATGGCAGTGTCTAAAGCAACGATAAAGTCAAAAGGCAGAATTAATCTAAGGCTAAACTGAATACAAAATGTAGTCTGTAACTGGTGAACAATGGACAGCTAGTCCAGGTGCAAAGTGGTGCAACACAAAGTCAGTGGTCAAAAACACACATTTCGCTACACCAGGTTGTACTGTCTTAAAGTTTTGGAACCAAAAATCTTCTATATTAATGTGATTTCAAAGTAGGTGACATTTTTATTCACTTTTTTTTTTATTATAGTATACACTTCCCTGACAATTGTTTGTGAAAATGTCATCCATTTTAAAGTTCCAAATCCAAACTCAAAGTTTTCTAAATATCTGGGACACCCATTTAAAACATACACTCATTATCATCCCCAGAAGGATGAAAGACCGAGTCAGCTTTGTCAGGAATCAAACCAATGGACTAAGCGTAGCAGCATTGCAAGCGATCTTAATTAATGCCAGTTTACAGAGAGGGGAATAAAGACAGGAGTAAACTGGTATTTATTAAGCTCCACTGGAATGCTGCAACATTTAGGTCAATGGTTTGAAATCCTGACAAAGCCAACTCAGTCTTTCATCCTTCAGGAGATGATAATTGGAGTATGTTTAAAATGGGTGTTGGGGGGGCGTGGGGTGTTCTGATAACATATAGGAATAATGCTTAAAAAGCCTAGCTACAAGCGGTCTACTATAGCCAGAGCTAAAGGCCTGAGCAGAAGGCGAGGGCCTTTAACAAAGGAGCAGGCCTTTAATGCCTGGTATAGCTTGATACAGCCTAGAGGGCAGAATGTTCTAATTACTAAAAGGCTTCATGGAGCACAAGGGCGTTAAAATCCCTTGGCGCTGTGAGGTGTTCAAAGCCACAGGCAAACATTGGAATGCTGGAGCTCGGGTCTTCTACTGGCCATTAGAAGCCCTGATCACCACTGTCCTCAATGGTGCTCTCAACATTCCAATGTTCTAATATTACTTCCTCAGTGATGATGGTGAACATGTACAGTACAACAGAGATGAATCCTTGGAATGCACTTCTTCAATTGCATCAACGAAATTAGGGTAATGTAGATATATTTCCACACTGCTGAATATCTTCACTGATGAAAACTATTCCAGCTGCATTCGCATCCATTTCTCATGCGATTGAAGCTTTAGATCCATGCCTCCCCGCCAATGAACAATAACACATGACCTGGAAACTGAAAGAAGAGAACTTAGGTAAGTCCTAATGATATGGGCAAAAAGCTGCTGAATACCAAGCAATGCCTGAAAATAAAAGACAGTCAAAAGTCTAGACTTATGTAGGAGGGAATGAATTTGCTCAAACCATGAAGCATTTACAGGAGAGAGGGTAATCATGTAACTAGTGTTCTCTTGTTATTTCTACTTTCTTTCTTCAATAAGATATAATTCACAAATTCCAAAGAAAGGTTTTAAACAAACAAAACCCTGACAATGTTGTACATCAAGAAATATTGTACTGCTTTCATGCACATCATTGCTTTGTTAGGCCTCTAAGGCATCAAGGAATTACAACTACCAGGGCCCTGATGCACATGCCCTCCCCTGTGGGCCAACTAGTTACCAGGCTCCAAAAGACACTCATACCATGACATTAAGAATGGCCAGGGACAGTGGTTCTTAACCAATGGTCCGCAGACCCTTTGGAGGTCTTCAAAGCATACTCAAGAGGTCTTTGACGGTTAAAAACATTAAGTAATCTTAAAAGATTACTGACGTATAAAAAGGAAAATGTAAAATGAAAAACGTTTAAACGCTCTGTAAAATTGAAGGAATTTGAAAGCTAAAAAGTAAGTTGGTATTCCTAGCTTGTTTTGGGGGAGCAACACAAGTACAGAAAAAAGAACCTAATGTGAACTATTGGTGGCCTTAACTGAAGCAATGGTATGCACGGATTAAAAGATAAAGCAATATGGTAGCTGCTACCATACCACTTTTCTGTGCCTAATGCGTGCTTTTTTTGAGATAAAACCACATTTTGGAAAAAGCTCCAACATTTCAGTTAAAATTAAATTTTGTATACTTTTTGTTTGTGAATTCAATAAAAGTATTTTCATGCCATGTGTTATCTACGCGCATTTCTGTATACTTATGTATTGGTTTGAGGTTCCAGTGGTAGACATTGCTATGGTAGGGCTTCCTCTGACTTCAATAATGATTTAGTAAGGATCCCCAAAAGTCAAAAGGTTAGGAACCACTGGCTTATGACAGGAGACAGAAAGGGACTGGAAAAGACAAAAAGGGGGCAGGGACAAAAAAAAAAAAAAAAAAAAAAAAACGAGAGAAGAGAAAGATACTGAGAAACAAATTCAGATAAAGACAAAAGTCAGATAAATAGAGAGAGAGATTAGAAAATAAAAGACAGAAAGCAAGAGAAAAACAAGAATATAAAGACTAGGAGCTGGAGAGATACATGAGGAGAGAGACAGAATGTCAAACCAACAAATAAATAGAAAGAATGTGAGCGAGAGTGAAAGAAAGAATGGTCAAGAAAGGCAAGTAGACCAAAATATAGATAGGAAGAGACAGAGAGAGTTAAAGAAAGAGCAAGATAATGGGGAGAGAAATAAGGGAGACCTTAAGGTCAGAAAGACAGAGATATAGAAATATATATAGAAAGATGAGACAAATGGCAAATGAAAAAGACAGAGGAATATGGATATGAACAATGGAGAAGAAGAGAAAACGGGGAGAAGGAGGGAAAGACAAGAGACAGATGGGAGAGGTACGGACGGAGAAAAAAATGTGAACGAGGGTGAAACAGAACGTGAAACATGGAGCGACAGAAAGGTATAGACAAAGGTTAGGGAATGCTCAGAAGAGGGAGAGGCCAAGGAGAAACAGAAGGAGACATCTGTATCTGTCTTCACTTTTATCTTCTTATACAACTACCGATAATTTATATACCTACCTATATATCTGTCTCTAGTTATCATTGTCTGTCTTTATATCTGTTTTGGAGCCTGTATCTAGCTATCTGTCTAGCTCTATAAATCAACCGGCCCATCTTTACCTATTGATTAATATATATATACACATATACATACATACATACATACATACATACATACACACACACACACACACACACACAGTGTGCTTGGATGATTTTACTGCAGAAAATGAAGTGGTATAAACCCCACATTTCAAACAGGGACCATGAAACTATGGGAAGTATTTCAAGGGTCCTTGAGAAATAAATGTTTCATAGTCATAATGAAAACACCCCAAAAAAACTCTTCAGGTCAGTAACATTGTCAGGGCACTTAGAATTATGAGTCAAGGCTATAATAATTATCAAGCAAAAAAGGTAAATTAAGCTGCACATTTCTGGTAGTATTATTTTAGTTCTTTTGTGCAAGAAACAATGTGTGTGAAATCTTTGAATCATGTTAAATTACGCAGACAATTATGTGGAAAATAGGGTAAATCTATAATTACGTAGGGAATGCTGTAGATAAAACAAATACCTTAAATCCACTGGCTCTTTCCATTGTTGTATTACCGCTTTATTCATAAACTGTAAACTTAAACATTTTAATTCCAATCAGTGCCTGCTGCTAAATGTACTTTGACTAATTTGCCATCAAAGCCTAAACGTGCAGCAAGAGCAATCTTCGCCTATTGATATGGCTAGGGAGAAAAACAGTGAGATGGTGACTGGCCCCCAGGTTTGAAATAATCTCTTTCCAGCCTCATCCAATGTGTGCACTGCAGTTTGGATTCAGTGTAAAGTGCTTAAAGCCTAAGAGAGAGTACCTCGTGTTTACAGGACACTTTTGTCATACTGTGTTTTATTATGGCGACCAAACCACCTTTATGTTTTTGCATTACTCATCTGGAGTGCTGTTTCAAGCTACGAGTCAAACATATGCAATTTTCGGCCCTCTCTGGAGGTCACATCTTTTGGGATTTGTCAAAGGATCGGCTGAAGTACTGTTTGAAGTGCCAGATATGGAGTATAAAGTGATGAACAGATGGATGGTGAACATAAATGACAGAGAATTCATTATGTTTTGTGAATGAAAATTAAATGGATGGGGGGGGGGGGGGAGGGAATGGAGGACATCTTTCCTGGAATGAATTATGGTCTAACACTGAAATAACACTGGCTATCAACATTTACTCCTGGATCCGAGTACTCCTAATGCAAAAGGCTTCTTTTACTCAATGGTGCCGTGTATAAATGCCACTCTGTCTTTGGCTTTTTTACTTGCCTACAATATCTCCTAGAACTCTTAAGCGATTGCAATGTGACATTTCAGAGCTATGTAAAACTAATTTAAAAAAAAATGTTTCTGCCTATGAGAGAGACTAGAGGGCTTTTGAAAGCAGACTTCACCGTATAGTTTGGCAAAGATGATGACATTTAGGGTGATCAGATCTCAGAGGGGTAATCCCTTTTTTCTTGCATCTGTCCTGGCAGCCTGACATTTTTCACAAAATTCCCTACAGTCAGTACTTCTTGTGGTTGTGAGGTTGGATGACCAAAAGCATGACACATATCGCACATATATCTGGCCCCATCTCATATTTAGCATGGTACAAAGACAGGAAATCAGCAATTTTGAAGCAGACCATAACAGTTCCATTTAGTTTTTACAATGATCCAAAATAAAAAGTCCAAGTTAGAGAGTCTATATGATTACCACAGGTGACCTCCCCATACAGGTTTTCCCTCACCTAGTGCACAGGAGTGATCCAGCTAATATCACAGAACTTATGGTGCTACATTTGTATAGCAATACACACCACGATGTCTGCTGAACACTGTGAGAAGGTAGCCTCTTTCTAGCCTTGTTACCCCCACTTTTGGCCTGTTTGTGAGTGTATGTCAGGGTGTTTGTCACTGTTTTCACTGTCTCACTGGGATCCTGATAGCCAGGCCTCAGTGCTCATAGTGAAAACACCATGTTTTCAGTATGGTTGTTATGTGTCACTGGGATCCTGCTAGTCAGGACCCCAGTGCTCATAGGTTTGTGGCCTATATGTATGTGTCACTGGGACCCTGTCACACAGGGCCCCAGTGCTCATAGGTGTGCATGTATATGTTCCCTGTGTGGTGCCTAACTGTCTCACTGAGGCTCTGCTAACCAGAACCTCAGTGGTTATGCTCTCTCATTACTTTCAAATTGTCACTAACAGGCTAGTGACCATTTTTACCCATTTACATTGGCTTACTGGAACACCCTTATAATTCCCTAGTATATGGTACTGAGGTACCCAGGGTATTGGGGTTCCAGGAGATCCCTATGGGCTGCAGCATTTCTTTTGCCACCCATAGGGAGCTCTGACAATTCTTACACAGGCCTGCCACTGCAGCCTGAGTGAAATAACGTCCACGTTATTTCACAGCCATTTTACACTGCACTTAAGTAACTTATAAGTCACCTATATGTCTAACCTTTACCTGGTAAAGGTTAGGTGCAAAGTTACTTAGTGTGAGGGCACCCTGGCACTAGCCAAGGTGCCCCCACATTGTTCAGAGCCAATTCACTGAACTTTGTGAGTGCGGGGACACCATTACACGCGTGCACTACATATGGGTCACTACCTATATGTAGCTTCACCATGGTAACTCCGAATATGGCCATGTAACATGTCTATGATCATGGAATTGCCCCCTCTATGCCATCCTGGCATTGTTGGTACAATTCCATGATCCCAGTGGTCTGTAGCACAGACCCTGGTACTGCCATACTGCCCTTCCTGGGGTTTCTCTGCAGCTGCTGCTGCTGCCAACCCCTCAGACAGGCAGCTGCCCTCCTGGGGTCCAGCCAGGCCTGGCCCAGGATGGCAGAACAAAGAACTTCCTCTGAGAGAGGGTGTGACACCCTCTCCCTTTGGAAAATGGTGTGAAGGCAGGGGAGGAGTAGCCTCCCCCAGCCTCTGGAAATGCTTTGTTGGGCACAGAGGTGCCCAATTCTGCATAAGCCAGTCTACACCGGTTCAGGGACCCCTTAGCCCCTGCTCTGGCGCGAAACTGGACAAAGGAAAGGGGAGTGACCACTCCCCTGACCTGCACCTCCCCTGGGAGGTGTCCAGAGCTCCTCCAGTGTGCTCCAGACCTCTGCCATCTTGGAAACAGAGGTGCTGCTGGCACACTGGACTGCTCTGAGTGGCCAGTGCCACCAGGTGACGTCAGAGACTCCTGCTGATAGGCTCCTTCAGGTGTTAGTAGCCTTTCCTCTCTCCTAGGTAGCCAAACCCTCTTTTCTGGCTATTTAGGGTCTCTGTCTCTGGGGAAACTTTAGATAACGAATGCATGAGCTCAGCCGAGTTCCTCTGCATCTCCCTCTTCACCTTCTGATAAGGAATCGACCGCTGACCGCGCTGGAAGCCTGCAAACCTGCAACATAGTAGCAAAGACGACTACTGCAACTCTGTAACGCTGATCCTGCCGCCTTCTCGACTGTTTTCCTGCTTGTGCATGCTGTGGGGGTAGTCTGCCTCCTCTCTGCACCAGAAGCTCCGAAGAAATCTCCCGTGGGTCGACGGAATCTTCCCCCTGCAACCGCAGGCACCAAAAAGCTGCATTACCGGTCCCTTGGGTCTCCTCTCAGCACGACGAGCGAGGTCCCTCGAATCCAGCGACACCGTCCAAGTGACCCCCACAGTCCAGTGACTCTTCAGCCCAAGTTTGGTGGAGGTAAGTCCTTGCCTCACCTCGCTGGGCTGCATTGCTGGGAACCGCGACTTTGCAAGCTTCTCCGGCCCCTGTGCACTTCCGGCGGAAATCCTGTGTGCACAGCCAAGCCTGGGTCCACGGCACTCTAACCTGCATTGCACGACTTTCTAAGTTGGTCTCCGGCGACGTGGGACTCCTTTGTGCAACTTCGGCGAGCACCGTTTCACGCATCCTCGTAGTGCCTGTTTCTGGCACTTCTCCGGGTGCTACCTGCTTCAGTGAGGGCTCTTTGTCTTGCTCGACGTCCCCTCTCTCTGCAGGTCCAATTTGCGACCTCCTGGTCCCTCCTGGGCCCCAGCAGCGTCCAAAAACGCCAAACGCACGATTTGCGTGTAGCAAGGCTTGTTGGCGTCCATCCGGCGGGAAAACACTTCTGCACGACTCTCCAAGGCGTGGGGGATCCATCCTCCAAAGGGGAAGTCTCTAGCCCTTGTCGTTCCTGCAGTATTCACAGTTCTTCAGCCTAGTAAGAGCTTCTTTGCACCAACCGCTGGCATTTCTTGGGCATCTGCCCATCTCCGAGCTGCTTGTGACTTTTGGACTTGGTCCCCTTGTTCCACAGGTACCTTCAGACAGGAATCCATCGTTGTTGCACTGCTGATTTGTGTTTTCCTTGCATTCTCCCTCTAACACGACTATTTTGTCCTTAGGGGAACTTTGGTGCACTTTGCACTCACTTTTCAGGGTCTTGGGGAGGGTTATTTTTCTAACTCTCACTATTTTCTAATAGTCCCAGCGACCCTCTACAAGGTCACATAGGTTTGGGGTCCATTCGTGGTTCACATTCCACTTTTGGAGTATATGGTTTGTGCTGCCCCTATCCCTATGTTTCCCCATTGCATCCTATTGTAACTATACATTGTTTGCACTGTTTTCTAAGACTATACCTCATATTTTTGCTATTGTGTATATATATCTTGTGTATATTTCCTATCCTCTCACTGAGGGTACACTCTAAGATACTTTGGCATATTGTCATAAAAATAAAGTACCTTTATTTTTAGTATAACTGTGTATTGTGTTTTCTTATGATATTGTGCATATGACACTAAGTGGTACTGTAGTAGCTTCACACGTCTCCTAGTTCAGCCTGAGCTGCTTTGCTAAGCTACCATTATCTATCAGCCTAAGCTGCTAGACACCCTATACACTAATAAGGGATAACTGGGCCTGGTGCAAGGTGCAAGTACCCCTTGGTACTCACTACAAGCCAGTCCAGCCTCCTACAAACACTTTGTTAGTTTTATATACAGCAAACATGACCCGAAGGAATTGGAGCACATTACGTGAGCACCCGACACATTACACAAGGATACATTCCTGTATTCCAGGCACTACAATTGTCTATAATCACAAGATGTGAAGGCGACGCAGAGACTCAAACATGGTTCCCCAGCTCCAAAGTTGGCAGCTCTGGGCACTACCCCACAACCTAGAATATGTCTTTGTGAGACTGAACTTAGTTTATCAACTTGGTGACACTACCTGTTGCTACTAATTGTCATGGTGAGAAAGTAGATATGGGCAAGTCATTGAAAGTTTAAGCCAGATGCCTGCTCTCACTGAGCTTGAATTCCTCTAGGACAGTTCAGCTTAGAATTAAACTACTTTTAATGTGGCTTCTTCCCCCAATCCATGCCCCGAACCCAAGTGTCAAGAATTAAAGTAAGAGTATTAACCACAGCTGTAAAACAGGAAAGCGAAAGAAATTCTTATTCAAGTGTTAACCATTGTTATAAAACAAACAGATGAAAGAGATTCCTATATAGTGGCTAAATTGCACAATGTATAACTACAAAACATGGGATCAATCCCATCTTCATCGTTTGCCCAAACTGTTTGATCATACAAAAATATTTAATTTCACTGTGCATCGTTTTTCTTTATTAACAGTTAGGAGAACACTTTCAAATATGCCAGCTCAGGTTGTGTGCTGCAAAGAACTATTGTAACATACGAGAATAAATACCTTCAAATATGTGACTGTAGGGTGTCTAAAAAACGTACTGTGTTTGATTTAAATAGGCATTAATGGTGCTTCACGTATAATAATTTAGGTCACATGTGACAAGTGACTTACCGCTTCATTAATGGCACTGTCATCTGGGATGGTGGCAACAGAGTTTTTCCAATTGAAGTTTCAAAGCTACCATTTTTAGGTTGCAGGCTACCCAACCACGCAGATGTCTGGTTTGCTAAAGACCTCTAAGGGACATTCTGAAAGCAGACCTAGGAATTAATTCTGCCCTTTGCTTGCCATTGACTTTGTGGTTTGTAACTCACATTTTCTTGCTTTCCATTTGCTGGCTATTTGTTTTAAGCTGTCCAGCACAAGTTAGTACCCTTGCCTAAATCTTATTTACAGTGTCCACTTAGTGCTCCCTTTCTGTATGCAGGCCTGAAATTCTTGTTCTTGTATCGTCACATTTGTTGTGCATTCAAAGACTGAGGTGAAATGTCAGGTACTGTCTACCAAGGCCACACTTACTTTCTTTCTCTTACTTCAAAATGAGAGGATTTATGTGACAATCTTGCTGGGTACTGGGTTAGGAAAGAGGTTTTTGGTATTTCCTAACTGTATTGGAAACAAATACTTTAATATGGTCAAAACAAATCATTACACTAGGTGATACAATTTCCACACATTTTTATCTGTGCACTGTATAGTTTTATTAATAAAACTGTACGTCTGTGCAAATGTAATCGCCATTTCAACTGAAAATGTTGTCTGTAATAGCAGTGTGCTACCATACCATGAATACTCCAATGTACGCCTCTCCACCCTGCTCTGCACTATTCCACTCTACTCTGCACCACTTCACTTAATACCATTCCACTTTGCTTTGCTTCTCTACCCTGTACCACTCTACGCCAATGTACTCTTTGCCACTGCACTCTACACCACTGCACTCTACAGCACTAGAGTCTAGGCCACACTAATCTACTCTTCACAACACCACTCTACATCACTGTACTCTACGTCACTCTGCAATACTGCATTCTAGGGCAATACATTCAATGCCAATGCACTTAACTCTTGAATACTCAATTCTAGGCACTGCACTCTACGCCAATCCACTGTACGCCACCCTAATCTACTCTGCACCACTGCACTCTTTGCAACTGCTCTCTACACCACTTTAGACTATACGCCATGCCACTACTAGTCTAAGCATTAACCTTTTATGTAAAACAGGAGATAAAGAAAATTCCATCTAGTGCAGCGGTTCCCAATCTGTGCGCCGCGGCACCCTGGTGCGCCAACAAAGCTATCCAGGGGCGCCGTGAACAGATTCACACCAAGCATACAGTTTCTGAACCACTTGGACTGTATAGTAGCTCGCTTAATGCCAGCAGAAATGATTCTGTGCAAGACACATAGAACCCGAATGGGACGTGCTTGACACATGCATTTAGCGTTTAAATAAGGTTAATTCCTCTACGTTTACAGGAATCAGAATCATGTTGGCTTTACAAACAGATTAAACCATCAGGTTTCTTAAACAACTTGGCAACGTTAAATGCAGTGATTTCTCCACCAGATGACGCTGTGAACAAGATCACAAACAACGGATGCATCAGTGGGTGGCAGAAACACAAATGATATGGTTCAAAACAGAAACAACCTGGTTCCCTTCAGAGCAAGGTAAATAATTCAGTTTGTAAATGAAAATTATAAAGTTTGCACATCCCGGGGAGTGCCCGCCTTTAATGCCCCGTATCTGAGGAATAGTTTGCAAGAGTTCTAATGACCGCTGATAGTTTTAATTGTTTCAGTGGAGCCTGGGTTGCACGTGAATAAGTGCAGAGAATTGAGATCACTTGGCGACACATTACTCGTATTTGTGATGATCGTGAACTAACCATCCTTCCACCAAAACTGTTTTTAGCTTTAGCCTCCGTCACTGGGCAGTAATTAAGATTAGCAGTTTAACCAAGAATTGATTTAATGGTGGGTATGAACGCTGTTTGGTCAGTGATGGTACTTTTTAGCAAATGTATAAAAAAAAAAAACTAGCACTTGGGCCCAAAGTGCCATGTCTGACACCCTCAACCAGTCAGCACATCTCATTTGACGGCAGCTTGTTGCCAGGGGTTTTCAGCGCACAACTGTAATGAAAAAAAAATACATGTCCCATAATACAACATTCTGCTGGGCTACATTACCAGAACTGGCTGATGGTTAGAAGCACGACAGCCGAACACTTGGCAATCTGAGGATTACATTTACCCAAAATGTTGGTCAGTGAGAGCCTCTGGGTTGGAGTGTGCACAGCTTTGAGCGCAGGAGTTTGGGGAAATGACGACTCTAAGTTCTGTTTATCTGGTACCGTCAGGGCCTGTCTTATTTTTAAGTAATATCTCCAGTTTAAGTAACCAGATCTACTCGTTCCTATCAGGTGGAAGTTGTCATGCACAGGAGGTGTTCTCTTGAACCTGCAATTGCGCCACTAAGCCTATCCACACTTAGGCTGTCGCCAGTCACTGCTAATGAGCGTCCACCTCCAGTTGCCTACTTCTCTCTGCTGTGTGTGTAAACGTGTGCTGCTCTGTAAACAATTATAGTGGCACCAGCGTGTTGCCAGTGTAGCATAATGGCCTGAGTCAGCAGGAAAGAGTCTTTGGTTTCAGGCAAGTTTTGATTTTATTAGCTGGGAAATGTGTAGGATGAAAGAGAGTTTAGTTTACATTTGGTGACGTTAAACTGCTTGTATGATGATTTGGAGTTGTCTGGGGTGTACTTTACATTAATTTTGAAGTATTTTTAACCCAGTAACTGTGTCCGCTGGAGAAGTTTAGCTTAAAAATCTGGCCTAATTTCAGTATTGTTTGGTCGAGAGGCCTATACAGATTTAAATAGTAAGCTTCACACATTACTTAATTGGATAAACACCTTTATTACCCCGTCTTTGCTCATTCTAGCAATAATAGGTAACAGTGTGGTTGAATGGCACTGCTTGACCAGCCTCTTGCCATCCCCTATTAATAAACACACATATTTAATACTCTTCATTTAACAATAGATGCAGCCTCTTTGAATTCATCCAGTGTTTTTGTGGTGTTCTGCTGGGTTAGGCCTTTGGTGATTCATCCACTATCTGGATATGTTTTACTTTCTTATGTTAGAAAATCACAGACCATTCCTTTAAATGGCGCTATCCAGTACAGAGTACCTTCACTTCTTTAAATTGAAATATCTAGTACTTGGACTTCTCTGAAGTGGTCAATACTTTTAATGGAGAGAAATTGCACTTTTCATTACCTAGCAGGTACTTTAGGTTATTGAGTGCATTCACATTTATATTTCCATTTCAAGTGGCCAGTATATTTTTCTTGAAATATAAAAAGATAGTTTATTATAGTGATATGAGCGCTGTGTTCTGTACCTTGACATTAATTCGTAAGACACCAAATGTCAGGACACTGAAAACAACTGACTGCAGTGATATTATGTAAGGTACTAATGAGAATTATTTATTTCGTTCCCTACTCATCTCCCTGTCCACTTGGTTCCCAGGAGTGAGCCCCAAGCCTAGAGGCAATTGTTTTAAAGCAAAAAGTAGTTAAAAACAAATATCATGTGGAAACCCCACTGATGAAGAGTATTTTTTCTGACTTGACTTAAAAATATAACAGTTGTTTAATAAAACATCTTCAATTAGTTATGTTACATCTGCGATTATAATACCTTCAACAGCTTTATCCCAATAATTTTGGGAATAAAAATTGAAGTATTCCTGAGGCCAGGATTATATCCCCCCACCTGCCAAGAAAAAGTAGCATAATGGGGAGCCGTGGCCAACAGCCAATAGATAAAGGAAGCCGGGGGCCAAAAAAGTTTGGGAACCACTGATCTAGTGGGTAATGTACAATACAAATCTACTGCCTCCGAGAGTTCAGTAAAGTCATTGGTGTAAAACTGGCAGTGGAGAAGAGTGGGGAGTGTCGGGGGCAGAAATGTAAGTCTAAAACACATCAGTTTTAATAAACTGGTTTTCCAATGCCTCTCTGGTATAATTTTAGGTTGAAACGCTTCTGCTTTTTTCAAATTTAAGACGTTTATGTATATCGAGGTGCTATTATTTAAGGCAGCTTAATAATTAACATGACAAATATTTTCATGGCTCTAGGTTTATGCACAGGGCTTTAGAGCTCCCTTTTAATAACTTCACCATAGAAAAACTGTACTGTTTTGAGAAGGGGAATGATGTTACTTTAAAACAGTCATGGGGACCACATCCAGTCCAAGATATTCAAGCACATGAATTTATTTCAAATGCCCACCATTTTCAAACCGAAACAGACCTGATAAGGTATCAGCTCCTGAATCAGGCTTCTTTGTTTCGCTTTTCAGCGTTTAGAAGCACTTTATTGCCATTCGATTGTCAGGTTGCCAAAGTCAAAAAGAAGCAACGCACACCTCTTGTCAATAGCAAAACACATCAAAACAAATGGTATGGTGAGTTTTAGATACCAAGAGAGAAACCCTCTTCCAACATAGATTGTAAAGTGCCTAATAAAAAAACTTTTAAAAAAATGTTTGTAGGCGGAGTCGATATTCAATGTTCTGTGCATTCTAACTAATCCGTGAAAAGATTGTTTTAATTCATGTAAATGATTACCCTAAAAAAACAAAAACAAAAAAAAAAAAAACACAGTGGTACTGCTTTGAAACGACACCAGGAAACTGATGCAGCAGAAATTTTATTGCTACTTTTCGGTCAATGTGATATATATATATATATATATATATATATATATATAGAGAGAGAGAGAGAGAGAGAGAGACACACACACACACACACACAAGCGACAATCTTTGCATTTTGCTATTTTAGATACTTTTAGACTACTTGTGAAGTGGAGCACTGAATTATGTGCATTCACTGTAAGTTAGTAAACTTGAGTGTGGTGGTAACTTCAAGCATAACAAATTAATTCAATTCTATGGGAGTCTTTATGATGTTAATAGTCTGAATTAAAACAACAACAGATTTCTGAAGAGGAATGTTTTAAATCAGTGATACTCAAAGTACGTCCCGTGGGCCGCATGCGGCCCTCATGACCTTTACATGCGGCCCCCTGATCAGGAGCACTGGGATGCTGCTTTCTTATCTCAGCACTAACACTGAGAAGGAAGCAAAAAGACAAGCCTTTATTTAAAGGTTAATTGAAGTTAAAGAAAAAAAGCAACTAAGTCATCACGCACCAGCTAACTTTAAAAATAAATGTGTTTCTAAAGGCATTCTGCAGCAAAAATGTAATAAGGTATTTAAAATTCCAAAGAGTATTTCATTAACATGCAGAACTGTGTCACCTTAATACATCACTTTATTATATTATATCAGTGCATCCTATGTACAGCCACCCTGCTGGCATCAATGTCACATCACAGACAATATCTTTTGGCCCCTGGAGTAATGTTTGTGAGTACCCATGTTTTAAATGTTATATGACAGTCGAAAGTAGCAGTTATGCACTATAGTTTAAGAAATGTATCAACAAAGTTATTTCATTTTAAACCTACTGTAACGAACACAGCTTATCAATAATGAATTCATAATTGATTATTGAATGTGCACTATTTGCATAAAAGAATGTGCCATTTTAATTAACTTTACTTAGCCTAACTTTGGCTTGCAAAGTCCTGTTTTAGGACTCTGTAGAAAAATGTTTAGTCATTCTTGCTAACGTGACTTTTCTTTAAAACTTCGTCACATGAAATTTTAGCTTGATAATAGATTAGCTATTGTTTTATGCACAGTGAGTCTAAGCCTGTGAGCAGTGCTTGTTTTCTATCCATCAGATAATCTTGCTATTTTTTATTTTCATTGTTGAATGTTAAGTCCTTTTGCTGTTAGTTCATTTGAATCTTTTTCAAGGTCTTGGTCAACCCACAGTGATTATGCATCTTTATAACTTTTTATTGAGAACTGTCTACATAACAGTGTAGGAGCTTGTAATAATATCCTTTAACTCTTATGTAAGGCTGGAATTTTCCTTGTGTGGCCACACGGGTCATACTTCAAATAGCACAATTAAAAATGACAGTGTCATGATTGAACTATTTCTCCATTCCATCATGCTAGGTGAAAAGATTTACTGACTCATTTTAAGCATAACGTTGAGGAAGAAATGATTTGTCAAATCAAAGGTCAAAAGCAAATAACATTGTTTGGACTTAAGAATCAGCACTCAGCGGGGCAAACATAACGTTTTCTAAGCAAATGGTACACAAACTCTCGTAAAGAGAAATCTGTACTATAGAAAAACATCTAGCGTAGAATATTTAATATATGGTAACACAAACAAAACAATCTGGATTCCGCCCTGAGCATAGCACAGAATCTGCACTACTGTTAGCCTCTGAGTCTCTCAGACTAATTGCTGATGAAGGTAACACCGCAGCGCTTTTAAAGCTGGACTTAAGGCAGTGTTTGCACCGTTTCCCATGGACTTCTGCTTGAACGGCTGTGGTCTTACTGTTTTGTTGGTACAGCTTTGAAATGGCTGGACTCCTTCCTTCAGAAACGTATGTTTCACATCGTACACCAACCCTTTTTATCCCCAAGGTCTTTCAACTGCAGCAGGGAGTGCAACAGTAGTCCGCATTGAGCCCTATACTGTTCAATATGCATCTCCTAGCTGAGGTGGTCTAGCATTTTGGCGTTAAAATTGTGTCATTTACTGATGACACTCAGCTGATTATTACTCTAACTCAGGATGAGGGTTTTTCAGCCGCTGGTTTCAGATACTGTCTGGTTGGACTGGCCGAGGAGATGGATCAAGGTTGCCTCAAGCTGAAAGTTGAGATAACCAAGGTGCTGGTGTTATGGAAACAGCCCTCTATCTGGACCACAACAATGGTGGCCTGATGTACTGGGACCTGTTCAGATTCCCAAACAAGCAGTCAAGAATCTCAGCATATAGTTTGATATTATTCTCTCCTTAGATAATAAAATTACCTGCCTTGTCGGTACCAGCTTTGGCATCCTAAAAATGCTACAGAAGTTTTAAAGGGCTCCTCCCAGAAGCTGCCAGAAAAAATGAAGTCCAGGCCTTGATTACTTCACGACAGGTCTACTGTAATGTACTTTAGGTAGGCAGACTAAGGAAACTTCTAAGGGTACAGAATGCTGCTGTATGTCTGTTACTGAATATCCCCAGACTTTTTTTCAATGGGAAAAGCTTATGCTAAGGTTCATTGGCTACCCATGAGGAAGGGAGTGGCTTTCAAAGCCTTATGCCACAAGTTCTTGAAGGGAGCTAATCCTCGCTACTTACACTCTCTGGTTAAGGCCTATCGCCCTAGCAGAAGCCTCAGATCCGCTGATGCAGTGCCAACGATAATACCTAGAGTGAAAAAGGCATGTTTGGGAGGTCGCTCTTTTAGTTTCCTGGCCTCTAAACTGTGGAATTCTCTGCGTTTGATATTAGACAGGAAGCCTCTGAACTTGCCCTTCATAAAAAGTTATAGACACGGCTTTTTCAGGAAAGCATGGACTAGAACGCTGCAGTCTCAGGCTTTCATGGTGTGCACATTCTCAGTATGGGAACATTACGAATGGAGTAACCAAGCACTTGATAAAACTAACATAATATAAGTATAGATTGACTGAATTTGCCACATAATTTCCAAAATATGCAGATTTGCCAAAATTATTGTTTCCAGCTCAAACGGATGAAAATAATACAGCAAAAGTTAAACCTTTGCACAGTGGCGACAAAATCTGTATTTCACATGTAACCAGGAATATTTTCCATAATTTCATGGTTCCTTAATAATAAATGGGTTTACTACTTCTGCATTTTTGCAACAGAGCACTAAACATGTACTGCACACACTTTACTCGAAGATTAAATGACTTCTCAATCTCCATTGTAGCCATCAAAATCTTTTAAATGTGGTATTTTTTGTCATCTAAGTAGTGGTCAAATGAATGATTGATCTTTTTTCAGATTTGGGCCCTGCAATATTTCTTTAAAATGATTACAAACTGCTGTGCGAGAAATGAGGCTATATTGTAAATTACAACTATACAGTCTGTTCCCATTTTGTTAGCTCTAGATTGATTTTCCCATAAAAATACACACTTACACCTAAGCCAAACGTGCACTCGGTCCCTTTTTGCCCCCCATCAACTGAAAGGTTAGACAAAAATATACACAGATTTAAATGTGTGCTTGCTGCAAAAGAAATTCATCATTGAAAGTAGTGTTGGCAGCCATATTAGTAAAGGAGCTGAAGCCATATTAAAATTACATTTATTCTGGTTATAGTGAGCATCAACAGCATAAGACACTTCTGTAGGATTCCACTGATAGAGTCAAAAGGAGACCTGTGAGTATATAGACCCTTGCTTGTGGGAAAAGGGCGTGCATGCACATAACCCGGCTGCACCACTGTCAAAGGGCTCAGTAACTCCAATAAGTGCACCCTCAGGCAGTGCACAGCTCATGTTCTTTCACCTGATCAGATGCCTAGTGCTCTCTCGCAGGAAGATGGAAGGTACAGCTAGCGGAATAGGAGAATATACAGAGCTTTTGTTCACTGAGGAGACCATGATTTGAGGGCACTATGATTGGAGTTGTTCCCTTTATTTGTGGTGCCACCAAGCCCATACATTAACAATTAGCATAGATGCACTAACAGAATCTCTTGCAAGAGATCCCTCCTATTGCAGTCTTGAAGTTGACCTGCAATCACAAGCTTTATGCTTTACTCCTTCATCCACTCACTTTGGTGTTTGCCTGCCTGTACCACACCTGGAAAGTAAATTTAAAAACACATTTTGGGCAGGTTTCCTTCACTTTTGTGACTCAAACCCACCGCAAAATAGTTGTTAATCTGGGTCTTAATAAGAGAGAGAATAAGTATGAGTGAGGCTGAACTTGAGAAAAAAAAAGAAGGGTAAATCCTGGGAGGTGTTACACCTCACCACTGATGCCAATACTAACGGACGAGATGTGGCCTAACGGCCTGAGATGCCAACTTTGGAACTGGAGAACAAGGTTTGAATCCCAGCGTCAGCTCAACATCCTGCGATCCTAGACAAATCACCTAATCTCCCTATGCCTAAACAAAAGAAAATCTGATTTTGTTAATGTGATCTGGTGCTCATGTAATGTAACCTGGTGCCTCTGCTCTATAAAAACTGCACAAATAAAAAACAACAGGTACCAGGAACATTTTACCTAGAGGATTTAACAGTGTACATGGGCAAACATTGTCTCACTTTAAGACAAAGGTTGGTCACTAAGCTAGGGGTGTAGAATTTATTAAAATATCTACTTGTTCATGGGACAGATTGCTTCATAAATCTACTTGTCCTGTAAAATAAAATCTAATTGTTCCTTTGATGCCATGTAGTGCGACAGCAAATTATGGCAGCAATCTTATTATGTAAGACCTCTGATAATGGCAGCTCTGATTGTGCCAGGGCTAATACAATAATAATAGGGTTTGAATACTAGCAATTTCAAGCCCTACTATAGCAATTTCTTTATTTTGCCACGGTTCCGCAGATGTACATACTGGGTCTGGAGGAAGCAGTAAGCAATCATTCCAGGGCTGGAATGCCTTTGAGTCTGCGCAAACCTACTAAAATGCATGTTTTTAAGATTTTCATCAGCTCAACTAATTTTTCCCCATCTCAAGAAAGGTTGGAAATTTACTCCTGACAAGTAGACGTTATTCTGTGGTTAGGAAAAAAGTGGTTGGAGGGAAAGTGAACTTGTAAATGCTCAACAGATTTTCCCTTAAGCAAGTCTACATGTCCATATTTGCTAGAAAGGCCATGTCAAAAACAAGACATGCACTGACAAAACCAAAAGACTGTCGACCAATGTCGGATTGGTTGGATTTACAAGTGCTTGTTTATTTTCATGTTTCGCATAATCTTGTTGAAAATGGTTACACCTATTACACTCATTACACTTATTTTCCATTATGAAATGGCAGGATGCATCAACACAGTTTACTAAATGATGCTTAAAAGAAATGGTACCTAAAATGTCACAGTAATACGCATTTTTGTTCCTACTTGCATTTTTTCTGAACATTTTATTTTGAAAGCAAAGAAGCATCAAACTTGCTTTCAAGCTTCTACAGACATTTGCATCAAATCAGAGATCATTCTTGGGGCAATATTTGTAGCCTCATTTTGTTAAGCTTTTAAAAAATGTGTACACACAATTGCTTTTTACTGGAACCATTGTCAGTAGTGCAGTGTAACTTTGCAATGTTTATTTCGATTGCTCACTCTAATAATAAAGGCTTCGCATGAATTACCAATAAACACAAAAGTTTGAACAGCATTGACATATGGACACAAATATTACCTCAACTGCAGAGAGCTCACTTCCCTGTAAACTGGCAGCTGAAGGGTTTGTGCTGCAGGGGTTTGGGTCTACTTCTCCCAAGGACATAATAATCATGAAAACCTGCTGTCCTGGACCCCAAACTTTATGTCCTTGGTGTCAGGGCTATAGGAATTCCACACCCCTGGAAGCACACTGCCTTGCACAATCAGAACCCCCACTGTATGGTCTTTGTCCTGGATATTGTGAATAACCTGCACCAGCCCTCTGCACCCCCAATCCCCTCCTTTGAGGACTCTGCAAGCCGCAAGATAATCTGTCTCTCAAAAATAGAAAGAAAATGTATTCTGACGCACTTCTCCAGCCGTACTTCTCCCAGGCTTTCCCTGTAACCCATCCAGCTGGAGCCCGGGCTATGGAACATGACGCGGGTGGCTGAAGCCCTTTCAGCCTAATGTGCGTTGGGCGCCCAAACGGAGGCATTGGTGGCAATGAAGCAATGCTTGAGTTCACTGTTCCTAGGGAGTAAGAAAGACTTAATAAAGTGCACAGACACCATGTTGGGGTAGTAAGTGTTATATAATTCCAATATAAAACAATTACCAACAAAAACACTGTTGATAGCTTTGGGAGGCCCAGTGTCCATGCACCAAGTGCCGGAGCTGTAAAAATACTCTATTAACACAGCAAGCCTTTCCAATTTCTTGCACTAAACTTTAGTTACTGTAAGCTTCTCTACGAGATGTAAGCTCCATACAGCACTGTGTGCCGCATGGGTGGGCAGCAGCAGGCCAGTCATTAATGTAATAGCAGAGCAACCCATACAGCCCCCTTACGCATGGTGTCGCAAGAGCAGCAAGGTCACGCTCCGGCACCCAACTGCAGAAACCATCAAGGGCCGCTAAATTAGGCTAGCAAACAACTGAAAACATAGAAAGACTACAATAGCGTAGCTCTCTAAAGGAATACATAATAAAGCCAGCGGGATCAGTCGAGCGAGCAAGGCTACATTTGAACAGCCCAGCCACACAGCAATATAGCAACAATAAATAATGCAATGGAAATGAGGGAGGAAACTAAGACGAAGGATTGCACATAGCCACTAAAAAAAAAAAAAAAAACGATCCCATGAGCACACATAAGCACTATGTAGTCGTAAACAAAACAAGTAAATGTGACCCTTTTATCAAGCAGGCGCACAAAGTAAACAAAACAAACATTTCTCACTACAATCCAAAAACACGACCAGAGGCAGGCAAGCAAAATGTGCTCACAGAATATCATAAATAACTGAAAGAGTAAGAAAACATGTAACAGGGGCAGTCCTCATGGGTGGTTACAAAAGCCCAAAAGGAGGGACTATAAGTGTATTCACCAAAAAAAAACAAGAAAAAAAAAAAAAAAAAAAAACAGCATTTATGAAGGACAGTAAGAGGAACCATTGAAAAAGATCGGCGTGCACGAAGCCCATATTGTAGATACAGCATGTTCGAAGAGAGCGCACATGCACTGGCTAGGCAAGTGCTGCTGATGTGTGAGTCTGCTGCAAAAACTTAAAACCACACAAGCACAGTCTCCTGTGCTCATTTTCACATCAGCCCCCGGGTAGGCCAGGTCCCAGGGGCATTAGTGATCATTAAAGAAAAAGGAGGGTGGCACATGCCCCCCCAGGGCTATTTTTAGCATCTAAGAACACCACCTCCTCATGGATTTCATAAAATGTGTGAGGCGGTGCCGTGGGGACCGCCCATCCGTTGGGCTAATTGAGCCCTGGGGATCATCACCTCACCAATGCTCTTTAAAACAAATAAATTAATTAATAAAAAAAAAAAAGGGGGGGGGGCTATAACATGCCCCAGGGACCATCAGGGGCTACATTTTAATAATGTGGTGTGGGCTGCGCAGACCCTGCCCCGAGTACCACATTCAAAATTAAAACTGGGAGAGCTCGCAGCATCCCCTCCCAGCCCATATAAATGCCCTGGGGACCACCACCTGCCTGCGGCCCGGCAACATCCACCTGGGTGCTCTTGGTCCATCCAGGGCACCCAGTGTGCAACTATGGGGACCATGGGGGGGGAGGGGGGAGGGGGGAGCCTCAAGGCCCCCGCAGTCCAAGCAAGCTCCTCATCGCATGCTGGAGCCAGCACTGCTCCTGCATGCAGGGAGCTGCCAAATATGTAGCTCCTGTACGTGGGATCAATATTTTATCTGTTTCCCTGCCCACATTTCATCAAGCAGGTAAACAACTCCGCTCCCAGTAAGCAGAAACAGTTTTAACACTCCTGCTTGCTGGGAGCAGAGTAAGTGTTTACTCTTGCTAGGCGGAAGCGGTCACAGCTCTCGCCAAACGAAAGTTAACAGCTATCTCCAGTGGGTGACCACCTCTGGAGATAGCAGGAGCCGGCCATGTACAATCAAAGGCTCCAGGAGGGCCCTCGGGATATGGTGGTTCCCAGAGCTGTATATGGCCTGGGTGGGATGGCGTGCAGCCCCTCTCCCTGTATTAATTTTGAATTTGGCCACCGGGAGGTGGTGATACCAGGGGCCCGGGGGAGGGGGGTCCGTGAAGTCCCCCTGCATACATTTAACTTTAACACCGGGGAGGTGGTGGTCCCCGGGGATCGTCAGAGGCCAATACTGGGGGGGGGGGGGGGGGGGGAATCCATGAGGCCTCCCTCTGCATGTGTGTCGTACGCCCGGGGAGGTGGTGGTCCCCGGGGATCGTCAAGGGCCAATACTGGGGGGAATCCATGAGGCCTCCCCCCGAATGTGTGTCGTACACCCCAGGGAGGTGGTGGTTTGTGGGGCTTTTTTTTTTGTACTGCATGTCTCCAGGACCAAGTCCACATTATAAACCAGCGTGGGACACTGTGCTTTTAAAAAAAAAAAAAATTTTGGCTTATTCACATTATCCTCTGCGAATTTCAGGGAGAAAAAAAAAAAAAAAAAAAACACATGTAAATGCTTTTTTGCCCTTCCGGCGTCCCAGAGGGACCCCAGCACCAAGGCTAAAGGGGTCAGGGTATTCCCACCGTACCCCACCCCATCCTTTTATTTTTTTATGGTTTTTTTTTGGAACTCAGCTGATGCAGAGTCCCAAAATGGCTGCCCACACTTCCTGTTTGACGTGTTGGAGTCAAATCAGATATTAGCACCAAGACTGTTGGATCAGCAGAGGATCCACGTTCCTATATATCTATAATTCCTTTAATATCTCAAACATTACTAAACGGATTTACCCCATATCACAAAAAGCATGATATGCGCACCAAGATCCTGTCAAATTCTGTGTAATTCTCTTCAGTAGTAGCGGTCCTGGCTGTAGTCCTGTCTAAGTACCCTATGGGAAAATGCATCTTGGAACGAAGCCCCCCCCACCACAACACTCAACAGATCATCCTGAAACTTCCAAGACAGCAGCTGAACTAACTGTCATATTAGTTTTGAAACTAATGTGAGGATTCAAACGGCTCCCAAGTAATGGGCAAAAAAATGTATTTTCCTATTGAACCTAGGACCTAACTAACTATCTACTGGTAATATATATATACACATACACACACACACACACACACACATATATACATATATATATTATTATTTTTCAACAAACATCTGGTATTTTACATTAGTACTCATTAAATATAAAAAAAATAGCCTGACAACTTAGACATTATCTTACAGATTATATACTAATTCACTATAAATGCTTGTGACCATAAATGTTTAAAGGTTTATTAATAACAGCAGGCATATATTTTTTCGTGGACTCCAACACAGAACTAAAGGAGTGGTAACACTTCTCGCACTACATCAAGTTTATAATGCTGGGGGACTAACTGGACAATGATTCAGTACTCCCAGTTTGAATCATGTAAATACCATTAATGTTTTCTGCTGGCAAAGCGTTGATGTAAAACAAACGGATCCAGAAAAAACATGTGGTATCCTTCCCAACTTACAACTGTTTTTTTTAAGACCTTGAAAATACCGATATCGCAGGATGAGTCTTTTGTCAGGTGCAGTTAAACATGCTATTCTGAATTTAGGAATTAGAAATGAGAAAATGTTCATGCTCTATAACTTAGTAACTGCTGCATAGTTTCTACCTTCCTTGCCCATAGTTCCGGTTGCCCTGAATAGCCTTCTTACTCTCAAACATACCAATGACCACGACCATATATGTGGTCAGTTTTACTGTAAAGTATTATTTACTACATTTTGGGAAGTCTTAACCAACTAGCTAGACTGACAGCGCCCGGTCTCTTCATGTCCATGTGCTGGATAGAAACAATATTTCGGTCCGTGTTGTTTTGATAAATACACACCCTCCTTCACTTCTGATGAGGTGACCCCTGCTACATTTAGCTTCCTGCAATGGGAGCCGTTGTGTCTCCCTCACCCCCCGAGTTATCTTGTCTCGCATAGTCCTGCTACCAGCGCCCTCTCCCTCTTGCCCTTAACCCTAGCCCCACTCTCAGCTCTGACTGTAAAGCTTGCCCGCCTTACTAAACAGGTGCACTCTAAATGCCCGAGCTTAGTCTCTAACCACCACCTGTATGCCCTGGTCCTGCACGCCACTCTACACCGTTGTGGCTTACTATCGCTCGACACTCCCTAGGTAAATTTGTCCAGCACTCTTCCAACTCGCGTACGTCTCTCTGGAGCATAAGGCATGCTCAAAGTTTACTCCCGTCCTGGCTGTCGAACCTTTTTTCTCCCTACACATTCATGTCCGGATACCATCCTGCCCCGCAGTACCATGCTCTCACCTCGCTGTCGATGAGGCTCTCAGCCAGCGGGTCTCCGTGCCGCAGCCTCGGAATGGGCCGTGTTTGGAACGGGTACGGTCGAAACTGACTCTGGCTCCAGCCGGCTACCTGGAACTCGAGCTCTGGGTTCTCGGTGCTCCCGGTCCCTTCAGTGCCCAAGTCAACTCCGGTTCCTTCCTCCTTCCCGGCCCCGGCCTCCGCCATCGCCGGCTCTTTTGACAGCTCCCGCCGGTTCCAGGGACCGGAGAGGCCGCAGCCGCAGCCGCTCCTCGCGCTGGAACTAGGCGCACTGACAGCTGCGGCCTCTGCATGAATCCTAGGAGCCCGCCTGGGCACAGACAAAACATGTGGAGAGAAAGGATGGCCCGTCAGACAAGGACCGCTGCAGCGCCCTCTCGTGGACTGGCGGGGTAGTACAAGGCTTCCCTCAAGGTAAACACACTTTAGGGAACTCCCTCAACCTTTCAGCCAAACAGCGAGTGCTAAATACAGCCTTGCTAACCAAAAGGTACATGGATCTCTATAGAGTGCTCTTTAGAAAAGTCGAAGTCTGAGCTTTTGAAAACTGTCGATGAATACAAATATAATTTCTACACAGTTCTAACTGCAGTGCTCGAGTTTTCACTTTCAATACATCTTAGTTGCAAACATGCCAATGTCTGCTGCACAAACATACGTTATACGATTCATATGTGAATCTAACACAAACAAAAAGATTGCTTTAAGTTCTTGATTTGAGCCGGTAATTGTTGGTGGGTCTCGCAGTTACTCATTTTGAGAACTGGGACTTATTTTTCATCATAAGATTTCGACTTAAAACAAGAGATGTATCGCCCCTGATAAATAACGATACCACAGGGTACGTTATTATCATGTGTGATAATTAACACCTATTGTGAATGTATGGGGATTAACATGGATTTTGGAGTTTAACGAACTAAAATCCACAGGATACAGTAAATACTGTGTATTTTCTCCCTGTTACATTTCAGCAGGTTTGACCTCCTGAAATGTAATGAATGTTGGGAAATTTAACGCCTCTGATATTATTAGCTGTGTCTAAATAAAAATAAACTCTCAATTCTGTAGGTAAGCAGAGGTTTACAAAAAGGACGGAATTACCCACCCAAATTGTAATCAGGACCTAACACGGGAAAACTTACAAAGTGAGACAGAATGGTTGAAAAAGAACCTGCGAGAGTGCCACAAAAGAACATAGGTTATAGAGTGGTCGTCAAAAAGCTCTCCAACCCCAGCGCCAGCTCCAACGTCATCACGCCCTCACAAGAACTCTGCAACTCCCTCGCTACGTTCTTCCACCGAAAGATCACAGACCTACACAACAGCTTCGGACCCCAGACCCCACCGCCCACCACGGAACCTACAGCCCCCACCACTACACTCAATGCCTGGACCCCCATCAGCTCTGAGGAGACCAGAATCACCATGAACACCATCCACTCCAGCTCCCCCTCGGACCCGTGCCCCTATCACATCTTCAACAAAGCCGACTCCATCATCGCCCCCTATCTCCGGAGCATCATCAACAGCTCGCTCTCATCAGCCACTTTCCCCGAGAGCTGGAAACACGCAGAAGTCAACGCCCTCCTGAAAAAACCAACGGCTGACCCCCAATGACCTGAAGAACTTCCGCTCCATCTCTCTTCTCCCCTTCCCGGTCAAGGTCATCGAGAAGACTGTCAACAAGGAGCTGACCAATTTTCCTGAAGCCAACAACTCGCTCGACCCTTCCCAATCAGGATTTCGGGCCAACCACAGCACAGAAACCGCCCTCATCGCAGTCACCGACGACATCAGAACTCTGATGGACAACGGAGAAACAACCGCACTCATCCTCGTGGACCTCTCGGCTGCCTTCGACACGTGTGCCATCGCACCCTAATAACCCACCTCCGCAACACTGGAATCCTAGGACAGGCCCTCGACTGGATCATCTCGTTCCTCTCCGGCAGAACCCAAAGAGTCTACCTCCCTCCCTTCCGCTCAGAACCCACCAAGATCATCTGCGGCGTACCCCAAGGCTCCTCGCTCAGCCCAACCCTCTTCAATATCTACATGAGCCCCCTCGCCGACATCGCACGCAAACACAACATCAACATCATCTCCTACGCCGACGACACCCAGCTGATACTCTCCCTCACCAAAGACCCAACCACTGCCAAAACCAACCTACAGGAAGGAATGAAAGACGTCGCGGAACGGATGAAGCTCAGCCGCCTAAAGCTGAACTCAGACAAGACGGAGGTCCTCATCCTCGGACAATCCCCTTCCGCCTGGGATGACTCCTGGTGGCCCACGGCTCTTGGCACCGCACCAACTCCCTCTGACCACGCACGCAACCTCGGATTCATCCTGGACCCCCTCCTCACTATGACCAGGCAAGTAAACGCCGTCTCGTCATCATGCTTCAACACCCTGCGCATGCTCCGAAAAATCTTCCGATGGATCCCAGCCGAAACCAGAAAGACAGTTACCCATGCCCTCGTCACAAGCCGTCTGGACTACGGAAACACCCTATACGCAGGGACCACCGCAAAACTACAGAAACGTCTTCAACGCATACAGAACACCTCCGCACGCCTCATCCTCGACATCCCTCGCCACAGCCATATATCCGCCCACCTGAAACACCTGCACTGGCTCCCCGTCAACAAAAGGATCACCTTCAGGCTCCCCACCCAAGCACACAAGGCTCTCCGCAACATGGGCCCCGAATACCTCAACAGCCGCCTCTCGTTCTATACGCCCGCCCGTCAGCTTCGCTCAGCCAGCCTCGCCCTCGCCACCATCCCACGTATCCGTCCAATCTGTAAAAAAGTCTTGCACCATACCAGCAGGAGATTGGTTTCCACTGAAAAGGTCTCGAATAAATAAATTTCTGCTTGAACAAAGCATCTGCTGGAATCTGGCATTAATTTATTAGGCAAGGTTCATGCTCTCTTAAAAACAAGTTGCACAATGTACCAAATTGAACATTTTGTTCTGAAGGCATCAGCTTGTCTAATTTTACAAAATGTTTAAGGAATTTAGAGAGATTTTGCTTGAAAGTTGCATTTTGCATACCCCAAAGCATACGCAAACACAACATATTGTTTTGCTTCACCTGATTTTAGCAGATACAGGAATATGAGGGGAGTGGATAAAGAGGAAATACAATGAAGTTACTGAGGTGGATTTTAGCTATGCTACAAAACATCCACAATGCTTTACAGCGTTGCTAAAGTGAAAAAAAAGCCTTTGATGTTCCTCCCTGTGTAATTGTTTCGGCGCGTGCACCATGCTTGCGTGCTCCTACAAAACGAAGCAAGCGCTTGTGCTTTTTTTCTTTCAAGTTACCAATCCGAGTTGGATCGGTAACTAAAAAGAAAATAGAAAGTGCAAAAGTGTATTTTTTTTAAGCAAGCAGGTGGGTGCGAGGAAGCAACCAGGTGGAGGGAGGGGCAGCAACATGGTGGAAGGAACAGCAAAGCAACATGTGGAGATGATGGAGGGAACAGCTAAGCAACGCAGGGGACAGTGAAGGGTAACTGCACAGATTGCTGAGCAACACATTGAAGGATGGGTAGAAAAAGCCAAAGCAACACAGGAGTGGATGGGTAGGGCACAGCAAAGCAACATGTGGAATAGCAAAACAACACGGAGGGTGGATGGGAAACAGCAAAGCAACACAGAGGAAGGAGGGGCTTCGTAGTGGCAAAGCAACTCGGGAGAAGTTTAATGGTAAAGCAACACAGGGGTTTGGATAACAGCAAAGCAGCATGAGCGAAGAATGGCAGAACAACAGGATAAGAGTGGATACAGAATCACAAAGCATTAAAGGGTTGAATGGCTAAGCAGTCGGGGAAGGCTGGGTGGGGAATAGCAAATCAACATGCAAGGGATAGCGAAAGCAACATGGGGGAGTGTGAAGTAATAGGGAGTGGCTCACAGGTGAGTGCAAGAGGGAGTGTGCAGAAAGAAGAAGTATGGTAACAGAGCAACAGAGAGTCCAGGGGGAGATAAGTACACAAGGATGCAGGGCTCAAAAAGGTAAATACTGTTATGGAGTGCCTTACACAAAACAAAAAAATAGCTCTTGAAAAGCAAAGCAGTGATGCCAGCCAATAAAAGAGATTTTTAAAAGGCAATGCTCCTTTGGAGGTAAAGTCACAAGATTGACAAGATGGGACATGAATAGGAAGTAAGCAAATGGGAGTGACAGGGAAAGCCATTCAATTGTAAGTAATGTGCAGTAGCCTTGACCTAAAAATGAGATCTAGTTTCAGATACGCTCAGAGAACATGTAAGACAAACAGCAAGGATCATGAGCTGCAAATCATATTGATCACAACCATAAAAGAAGATAAGAGAAGATAGTACACGAAACAGTGGAAACTTGATTCTAAATTATCATTTAGAGATCAGAGAAAATTCAGACAATGTATCAATTCCATGGATGATATGAATGGCCAAGATCGTGAAATGTGTGTGGATGTTCTTGAATGGGAAGCCACATTCCCCCAAACGCGGAACTGATTTTCATGGGGCCACTTGTTCTGTGGCTACATTGAAAGGTCAAACCTCTAATAAAGTACGGATCACTCACTCCCTCACCGTTAAAAAGACATTGAACAAATGCATATTTAATGTTGCTCCTCACCCTAAGGCACTCGTAGACACTTAATGTAAGATTAAAATACACTACTGGGTTTGTTGATCTGCCCACCAGGCCCCAGACTATTAGGTTGCACTTCATGATATTTCTATTTTACATCTGCTTTATAAAAAAGGCAAGAGGGGCGATTTGGTAAATTATCAATAATCGCCTTTTTAGACATTGATGCTAAAATTTGCTTCAGGATCTTATTGGCTGATTTAAAAACTTGGATGGGCAAAATGCACTTAATCCCATTTTATCAAACTGGATTTATACCTAAATGTTTTACTGTGGACAATTTAGTAACTGTGTCCTTTCTGGCTTTTCATGCAAGTCAACAGCCTAAAGACGGCCTGAATGTGTGCTATAATGATTACGCTGCTGCCTTCAATGGGTTGATCAATCTCGCCTGAGGAGGAAACTTGCAGCCTGGAGTTTATGAAATGAACTCTTGAGAGGCATTGTTTCTCTGTACTCAGGTACCTGGTTACGAGTAAAGGTGGGGAATGGGGCACGTATCAAGGAGCATTCAAACCAGTGGACGTTCAGAGAAAGGATGCTTACTTGCTCCCCTACAGTTCAGCCTCTGTGCTGCAGATCTTTATGGCACTCTGCATAAAACAAGAGCCTTATCTCCCAAAATATGACCACAACCCATACAGCTCAGACAGAAGACAGATGATGTTGGCCTTCAGGACCATTATTGGCCCACAGCAAACGTTGCAGGAGCAGCAGAGTGAAACCAGCTAAATAAATTAATTACAAATAAAACAAAAAAAAGTTATTATATTTAGTAAGCAAAAAAATAAAAACAAGAAGTCCTGATACCTGGGCAATCAGAAACAAAGCCATTTGTCAGTGTCTCATTATCTAGGAGTTCACTGCTGCGTCACTGCTGAGCTCCTCGGCCGACCTGCGACTCCCTGACTCCGTACCACTGGCAGGCATACCTGAAACGGCTGGTCTCACAAGCCCCTGATTGCCGTCATACCGGAGGGGCGACTACAGCCACTGAAAACGACACAGGCTGAGGAGGTGAGCTTGGACACTCTAAGAGCGAACAGCAACAACAAACAAGGCAACATGGCAGCCCTGTGATAAAACGGTGGTGCTGGCTATGCTCCATCCATGGGAGAGTGAATTAGGTGCACTCTGAGTGACGATCGGACCGCTGTGGGACCGGCCATCTCTCTTACAGCTGCACTGGATCGGCTGGAACTTCTGTAGCACGTCTGAGAGGATTGACCAGCCAACACCCCTTTCTTGGGCACTCCGCTTTCTGCTAAGGGCAGCTATATGGATATGCTTTGGCCCCAGGGTTCGAACTGAGGGCTCTTGAGGATTCATGACTGGTGGCTACATCCAGCACCACCGCACCCAGTGGCCCTGAGACTGGCCTGCATTACAAACAGTGGGCTTCCCCCCCTTTCACTTTCCCTGCTTGGTATTATTGGCCTGCCTGTCGGGCCCCTCTCAATGCTGCTGGCGCTGGGGACGCTATGAGGGAGGACTTACTAGAGGAGTAGGGGTGCACCTTGTTTATAGGTGGAGGATTTCTGGTGCCTTGCCTATGGGAGAAGGCTGCTGAGCCTGTTGGCCCCTCGCTACCTATACTGCCCATGTCGGGTGACGATTTTGCCCTGGAATGTGTATGAGTGGCGATGCAGAGTGAAATTACCCACCTGGAAGACATTGGGGCTGCCCCTGCAGGGTGCAAAGTGAATAATCCCCTTGCCCATGAGTCCGGCGGTTCCCCCCCAGTGGCCACGCTGGCCCCTGCCGGCCTGCCTGTCTCCACTATTCACTCTGTGGGGGCAACAGCTCATACTACACCTCGGGCGCTGGGCCTTGCAGTGATTTGACTTACCTTACACTGTTGCATAATGGGCCACTCCCAGAGACTGAAGGATGATGCCTCAGCTGGCGCCTCCCACAAGGGGATCAAGCAGGGCGCCAGAGGTGGTAAGAATCTGCAACTTGATAGCAAATTTGACAAATTGCTGGCAGCATCAATGCTACTGGAGAACGGTTGGAGGGCAAAATCGACTCTACAGTGGTGGAGCTGGTCCTCAACTGGGAGGACTTAAAGAAAATGTCAGTAGAAGTGTCCGCCCTGGAGATCTCCGTCCAAACCCTGCAGCCTGAGACAATAATCATGGATTGCCACCTCACTAACTTGGAGGTCCATACTCATCGATTGGAGGCCTACTTTAATGATCAGGAGTGGAGGGACCTTTGCAACAAGATTAGAATCAGGTTTGAGTTGGGGTTGCCTTTTGCCCTACAATTCCCGGGTCACCTGTGAGTGCAGGCGGAGGGCAAGACTCATTTCTTCATGGACTCTGTGGCGATGTGGGACTGGCTGAAACTTTTTGACACGACGACAGTGCAGCCAGCCCCGAACGAGCAGCCAGGGCTACCGTGGCTGAGTCATCAATGATCGCATAGGTGAGGGCATGCCCGGACCAACTAAACAGCGGGCAGCTGCAGGGCAGATGAGGGTGGTTGAGGCAGCAGCCTCCTTGGCATCCGGAAAAGGATCGGCACACCTTGGGTTGCAATCACATAGGGGATCTACTTCTAGCTTGACGAATTTGACAAAACCGGGTTTGGAATACACCTTTCCGGGGGTTGCTTCTGGCATAGCAGATGTCACCTACAGAGTTGTTGGACACAGAGTGGTTTGTACTGTAACTGTGGTATTGTGTTAATGGGGCTGTCTTATAACCTAGTACAATTTACTTTTTCTTTCATGGAGCTGGGTGGGGAGCACGCACTATGTGGGACCTTCCACTGGACACAACTCTGGTGGACAATGTTGGGCTGGTGAGACTCTTTCCCCTGCAGAACCTTCAATACCGGAATTTATTGGCCCTGCTGATAGGGCTTTAGTTTGTGGGCTGTTGCAGACTCGTGTTGGATAGGCTGTGTTTCTGTCATAGTCCAGGGAGGAGTTGTGGGTGTTTTACTGGTTTGTTAGAATCAGGATCTTCTTTCTAGTGTTTCTTATTTCTCTTTGTGTGCCTGCGGCATAATGGGCTGTGCAGAGTGACTGGCTGGTGGTGGTGCACATGAATGGCTGGTGGGGAAGGCTCTGGTGCACTATCCTACACACATTGGTACTGCAATGGCAGACAAGTTTCTAGTGATAACTTGGAATATTCAGGGGCTGGGCACTCCATGAAAATGCTAAAATATCCTTGCATATGTAAAACACATAGGGTTGCAAATATTTTTTTTACAAGAGATGCACTTGACAGACTCTGAGTGTAAGGCAACTTAGAGGTGGGGGGCAACTTTACTATACAACTTACTCTGCATTTGCATGGGGGGGCTCTGATTTGGATCTGGCTTTAGGTGCTTTTCCAATTGCATAACATAATAATGGATCCTAAGGGGCACTGTGTCCTGGTGATGGGTCGACAGGACATCAAAGATGTTGCACTGCTTGATCTTTATGTTCTGTACTCTGACCAGCACTCTTTCCTAACTAGTCTGATGCCCCAAATGACAACAGCAGTGCCTTACCCAAAGATAACTGGAGTGTATTTTACCTGTGTGGTGGACCTCCATCGAGACAGGTCTTACCAACATTACCAGCGTCCCCTGCGTACAAAAAAATGGGGTCTTTCTGCAATTGGATAGTACATTGAGGGCTAATAGATTGCTGGAGGGCATGCAGTCCTGAGGCCTGGGCCTATTCCTTCCAATCTAGCCTGCATGGATTGGACATCTGCTAGGATGCATCACTCTTCTGTGACACGATGTATGAGTGAGTAGAGTACTTGGCAAGGAAATACTCGGACCATAAAACTCTTTGCTCTGTGCTTACTGTTGGTAACCCTGTAGCGACTGTGTCCTGACATGGCGATTGAATCCCACCCTCCTGGAGGACCCAGCATTTCGGTGTTCACTTGGAGAGGTGATTCATAATTATTGGCTGGAGAATACAGGACAGTATCATCACTCGGGGTTGAGTGGGATGCCCTCAATGTATAAGTGCAGGGTCACTGTATTTTAAACAACTGCAATGTTACAACAAGCGACAATAGGAAGTACTGGTACTGAACGGCATGCCCCTGGTTCTACAAGTGACGGATGAAGGCAGGGGGACAGTTTTTTTAGGAAAAACAAAATTATTCAGACTGGTCGCTTGAAACACTATGATTACAAAGCATATATTGTGCAAGCCCACGTGGACAGAGATAAGTTGGAGAGTATGCTAGCATGGCTCCTCCAGCTGAAGACAAGAGGCTACACTATACTTCAAATTTGGGATTCCACTGGCTGGAATATGTTCTCACAGGAGGATATCAATGGGGTGTTTACCCAGTATTATCATGAATTGTATGAGGCGGGTGCAGCGGTTTCACTGCCAGACAATTTGCAGTCCATTGGACATTCTTACCCCCTTGTTCTGGGCCCTGAGCTGGCAGAGCAGCTTGGCACCAATATCTCTGTTCAGGAAGTGAGGAGTGAGATTATGGAATTGGCATGGGGCAAGGTCCTCGGCTGTGACGGGTTGCCCATCGAGTTCTATGCTACTTATGCTGTGACCCTGGCTCCTAAATCAGCAGACATCTTCAACGGGGTACTGGCAAAGGACCTGCTCCCGTCCTCATTGCAGGAAGCCACAATTGTGTCATTCCCTAAGAAAGATAAAGACCCTGGACTTGTTGAATCTTACTCCCCCTTTCTATAGTCAATTTGGATAACAAAATTCTGAACTAGATTTTGGCAAATTGGATCATGCCTCACATTAGTAAACTCATACTCCTGACCATACAGGGATTGCTGCCACTCATAGCACCCTATCTAATATACGCCAACTGAGCTATGTCTTGGATATGCATGAGCATTTCCTGCTGGACTCTCTAGTGGTGTCTGTGGACATTAAGAAGGCATTCTACTCCCTCCACTGGAATTCCTCTACACCATCCTACTCAGGATGGGCTTTAGCTTCGGTTTGTTAAAGGACCCAGCTGTTATATACTTAGCCGGTGGCGAGGGTCAGAATAGGGTCAGTGATATCAGATTCCTATCCAGTCGAGTGGGGTACCAGGCAGGGCTTCCTAATTATGATAGGGTTCATTCTGCCTTGCACGATTGGTCCCTTTTCGAACACCTTCCCTTTTTCTTTAGGTGGCCGGATCATAGTCTAAAAGATTGTGATCCTACAGTGCTTTCTCTACCTGTTTGCTGCCATACTGGCAGAACTCCCAGGTTCTTTTTAAAGGAATTAGATGGCGCTCTTCTGACCCTGTACTGGGGTTCCTCAAGACGTCAAGTAGCCCTGCAAAAGCGATGCCTTCCAGTGGACAAGGGGAGAATGGCTGAACTGGAACTTGAACTTCATCATTTGGCCACACAACAGTGGGTAGCTGGGTGGCTCTCTTACCTTTGGGACACCTTGGGCTATGGACAGTGTGACCTACCCTCTCAGGAACTTTTGACCCAGACTCTGTTGAAACTTATCCCCTCGTGATAGTGAGTGGTGAGAATATTCTGATTGGAACAGCAAGGCATTTCTGAGCTAGGGTGCTGCAGAGGACACAAACGAGGGCTCCCTATACATCCGAACTCCTCTTGCTGACTGTACAGTATTGACAAACCCCAGGGAACTGGGGAGGCCTGCACACATGGACTGAGATGGTTTTTACTATATGGAGAGACCTGTTCACAAGGGGTGAAGTCACCCCCGTTGCAGATTTATGAAGGTCATACAATCCTTGGGCTGAGCATTTCCTTGTATACAGGGCCACAACCAGTAGGGTGCATGGCTGGTGGAGTTCGGGATTTGTGGAACTTCTAGAACACGAGTGCCTCTGTTGCTTCCTCCTTATAACAAGGAAGACAAGGCCAGTTACACTTCTTCACAGGGCTTTTCAAAAGGGATCCCAAATAGAGTTGACTCCGCTGCATCTGCGATGGATGACGGACCTCGGGCCCTCCTTCGATGATACAGTTTGGAAGAAGACCTTGGGTTGCACCCCCAAAATACCCCACAATGCTCAGTTTAAAATGATTCAGTTTTACTTCTTGCACAGGGCGTATCTCACCCCTCAGCACATTCATTCCATGTTCTCTGGAGTGTCATCGAGAAGCCTCCACCTTGGCAAGGAGGCTGCAGACTTCAATCACATGGTCTGAAGCCGTTCATTGCTGGCCCACTACTAGCACATAGTGTTACAGATTATCTGTAGAGCTACGGAGAGGCCCTTTGAAACACCCCGCAACTGTGTCTGCTGGACCTTCACAAATGCAGTGCTGCTTGCAAGGTAACTGAAAGGTTCACAGATCTGGCACTCATCCTTCCCCATAGACAGTTGATGATGAGCTGGAAATCGGATGGAGGTCCTGATATGTGCAGATGGTGGAAGGAAGTGAATAAACGAGTGGGCTGCGAGAGAAAGGCAATACGGAAGGAGGATGGGGGTGAGAAGAATTCCAATCCTGCGGGCTTGAGACACAGTACTGTTGGCTAACCCTAGACTGGACTCTCAGGACAGGGTATTTTTGCAGAGGAGGGACCCTCTAGTGAGTCCCCGGTTGCACCGGCCACACCCTCAGGGCAGTCTAGCAGTACTACAATCGCTTAAAGCGGGGTGGATCTAGGTAGGGGGACCCCGGCAGGTTTGAATGTGGAGTGAGAGGCAACTTGGGCATTTTGCGGTGTGACTGGTCCAGTTTTGGAGCCCCTACACAACTTCGCCCGCACAGCATTCACACTGGGTGCCACCACAGAAGTCTTGCTCTACACAAATTTTATTGTGACTTAATATATACTTTACAGCTTTTATGATTCCCTCGTTTGCTAAGCCAGTCCAACTTCTTTGGTATTGTTTTGTTGTGTGAGCTTGTTTGAAAACGCAAAACATCGCAAAAATTGAAGTGTATAAAGAGCATACCCGACTTGACTCCCAACAGTTGTTTGTTTGAGGAGGGTACGCAGTTGTTTATTTTAGATTTGATTGCTGCAAATGTATAAAACATTTACATTGTACTTGTTTGTTTTAAAAACGCAAGAAAAATAATTTGAAACAACAATCTAGGAGTACAGATGACTGGCTTTCATCAGATATCTTCTGTCTTCCTTAAAGAATAGAGAGACTGCAATAGACTTTGCTTTAAAGAGATTGCAAGCCAAATTATTGTTTCTCTCCTCAGAAGCTGTACTAAAGATCACAAAAGCCAAGTTAATGCCAGATTTGCTTCATGGCGAGGAAGCTTTTCCTTTTAGAGCTACTTAAGTCCTCAATTTATTACAATGTAAGGCACTCAGGGAAATTGTTGTGCTTGCCGATGCGATGGCTGAATCTAATTTACACTTAATTTTGGAATCGGGGTTGATCCAACAAGACTTATCTTCTGTCACCAAGTTAAAAACACCAAGCAAGGCTTGTTAAAAATAGTACTTTCCAGCGGCGGCCGCTGCATATGACGGAGGGGTGGGATGACAGGAGAAACGTAAAAAAAAAAAACACTCACCTCGTGCTGTCTGTCTCCCACCGCCGTCCCCTGCCGCCTCGCTGCTCTTGTGGTGTCCCAACACTCTGGCTCCCCTGCAATCCTGGTGCTGCTTACATACTAAACATAGCATATAAGCAGCTTCAGGATTGGTCTAAGCAGCAGCGACTGCCGTTCAGACACAAGCCTTGGGTCTGTGCTGTTTTTCCAGCCCGGCTATGTATACAGCCATGTTGAAGAAACCTAAGTGCGCATGTGTGTTTTGCCGACCTAAGTACGCATGTGTGTTTGGCCGGCCTCAGACGGCTGGCCAAACACACATGGCACTTAATGCACTCTCCCCTCCTACCCCCTCCCACCTCCCATGGCCCAGCCCCGCCCCCTCCCTGTACACTCTGCTAGCTGAGCCATCAGATGAAAAATGGTGAAAAGTAAAACAATAGGCCCTCAGCCACTGCTGAGGAGCCGCCCTTGGTACTTCCATATATTACATTAGAGGAGAACAGGTTAAAGAAAAATCCTTGGCTCTGCTGTTAGTAAGATATCATATACAATTCTGGGCTTGTTGCCTTCACACATAAAGCAATTATGAAATCTCTGTTACTTTTAAACTCCTGAGCCATAAATTTAGCAACATATGACACACTATCATTTAATAATCGACTAATTCAATAGACTGACAAAACAATACTGTTGAAAAGAGTCCATGAACAAACCATGTGGCCATAAAATTATCTGGATGATATTTACATTTTACCCAACACAGGAATTTAGAAGACGTTGGAGAAAGCAGGATAATAATCCCATTAACTTTATGTTGTACATCAATTGTGCACTTAATACGCTCCAGGCTGGCAGTGCTATAGAAGCAAAAAATGTTTTTAGAACAGATTTCTGCAAAATAAAATTAAACTTTGTAATGTCGCCCTGAAAAGCTGTGCAGCAAAATGTTTACCTCTTTAAAATTGTGCCAGGAATGTGAATACATTATTTATATGGTAAAAAGTAATGGAAAAAGAACGCAGTGCCCTTTGTGATCAAACTACTTTGACCTTAATTAATTTAGGGGCTGACTAGATTTATTTTATTTTTTTGTACCGGTAAGGCCACATACTAAATGGTGATTTGTGATTAATTAGCCAGTGTATGTGTTTTTCATATGAGAAATAAGTGTTTGTATGTTGCAATGATTTTAGTTAATTTATTTCACAAAATAAATTAAAAATGTAATAATAAATCGTAACTAATCTTCAACAAGCGCATGATGGACCTAAGCTCTCTTATCGTATAATATACCCTTTGATCTCTGGGATCACCAGATGCACGGACACCTCTGCAGTCTGATTTAAGTCTTTGAAGTTTTACTTAATGTCATTGTATTCAGTTAAGTTGAAAAACAACTCATATGTGTGTTCAGATAGGTGGATTTTCATTGAGACTTCTTCCACACACCACTGTGCAGTTCTTCATCACTGTGGTCCTTCTTGACTACTCCCCTTTTCTGCCCCTGAAAATTGTTGGTTGTCAGAGTATTATTTTTCCCTTTTTCATCACTGATAAGAATAGGTAAACAACAATCAAAGAAAATGTAAAATCAAGAGAGAATTGTAGGCAGGAAACTTCAAAGAAACTTGCTGATTGAAGGGGGGAGAATGAAGAACAAAATCATGAAGGACAAGCAACAAGGGTGAAAACATAAATTACAGAAAGAGACAAGTGCTGCAAAAAAGAAGTGAGGGGAGAGAATATTAAGAGGAAGAAAGTAACCACTTTAGTATGTAGCTAGAGAATGCGGCCTAACCTTGGGATGTTTTAACATATTTAGAAGACATTAAAGCTTAATGTGAAGGCCTTCATGTCCCAAATGTAGTGTCAAACATCTCCAGTTGGTGAAATATGAGGGGCAGGGGTGACTGGGCATGCCAGATGGAGAGAGCCCTGAACCTCGAGGGAGGGATGCAGAGGAGCATGCAGGTGGTAGGTGCTGTCTGAAGGGCCCTGATGGAGTTGCCTGAGAGGGCAAGAGCACACTGGCATGCTGGAAACCAACATCGTGTACTTCAAGCTTAGCTCCCTGTGGGCCTTGAGGCTCAATGTGGGAAGGATGACCACTGAGATTCCTGCAGGCCCACCAGACCTGTGCTTGGAGTAACCATGCCAGCCAGCATGGTGCGACCAGCATACTTCACTTAAGGGATAGGCAGGATGGGCTTACAGGCATCAGAGGCACTGCCATCTGCAGTGACAAGGGTCAAAGTGAAGTGAGAGAATACACAGTGCTTACAGTAAGAAGAGACAAAGTACTTACATTGAGGAAACATTGGGGAGAAGTACACACTAGCATAAGTGGCGGGGAGCAGGGAGAAGCAGTCTGGAGACAGAGCAACATGGAGTGCAGTGGTAGATGACTACACAAGGGAGGCGGCTTGAAAAGGCACACAGTCTTACGGAGTGCTTCACAGAGAAGAAAAAAGTAGTGCTTGAAAAACAAGCAATGGAAGCAGCGAGGCTGGCTAATGAATGATTGTAAAGATGAAATACTCCTTGGGAGACCCTGACACAAGATTGTTAAGTCGGGAAATCAATAAGAAGCAGGCAGCTTAGCGTCAGAATGAAAGTCAACTAATGGTAATCAATGGGCAGGCTCCAAGCCCCTCTGTGTTGATGGTAAGCCACAATATGCCTTGCCGCAGACAGCGCATGTGCTGTCTAGGAGTCTCACCCGAAAAATGAGAAAAATGTAATAAACAAAATGACAAAACCCCAATAAGGGAAAGAATAACTATGCATTTTTAAAGTTTTAAGTAGACATTGCATCAAAAAGCATAAAGATTCAATGATATTCAATGGTCTTGGTAGACTGGAACCTAGGAGCAATTTGATGATAACCACAATGGATTGCATGTTGGACACACCAGCAAAGTTCAGCATGGTCAAAGATTTTGCCTTTAGACTTAGGGGGTGATTCGGATAGAGGCGGGCGGCGGTAGCCACCCGCCTCGCGGGAACCGCCATATGGCTGCTCCGCGGTCGAAAGACCGCGGAGGCCATTCAGGCTTTCCCGCTGGGCTGGCGGGCGACCGCCAGGAGGCCGCCCGCCAGCCCAGCGGGAAACCCCTCCCCACGAGGAAGCCGGCTCCGAATGGAGCCGGCGGAGTGGGTATGTGCGACGGGTGCAGTTTGCACCCGTCGCGTATTTCAGTGTCTGCATTGCAGACACTGAAATACACAGTGGGGCCCTCTTACGGGGGCCCCTGCAGTGCCCATGCCATTGGCATGGGCACTGCAGGGGCCCCCAGGGGCCCCGCGGCACCCCCTACCGCCATCCTGTTCCTGGCGGGCGAACCGCCAGGAACAGGATGGCGGTAGGGGGTGTCAGAATCCCCCATGGCGGCGCAGCAAGCTGCGCCGCCATGGGGGATTCCAAGGGCAGCGGAAAACCGGCAGGAGACCGCCGGTTTTCCTTGTCTGACCGCGGCCAAACCGCCGCGGTCAGAATGCCCTGCGGGGCACCGCCGGTCTGTCGGCGGTGCTCCCGCCGACCCTGGCCCCGGCGGTCTGAGACCGCCGGGGTCAGAATGACCCCCTTAGTACTTTAAGTTCAAATCTATCACAAGAGTACACTTCTAAACCCCCCAGAACCTCAGGGGAGGCCCTTAGAAACTCGAAAGCCAACAATATGGTCCATTTCGGGTCCCCTTGGCACTGGTCAGCTGGGAACTGGGAATAGCCCTCTTGTAGTCTGTTGTATACCTGGAGTTTGAACAGAAGGTCAACCATGTGACCGTTGGAGTTACGTCTTTGTCCTGAGTACAAGAGGGAGTAGGTCCAGTCCTCCAGGGATCATCTCTGTTCATAGACAGCAGGTCCAATTCTCTTCTTACCTTCCGCAGGTCCAGAAAGTATTCTTAAAATGGGTGTATGGAAAGGGCCACAATTATGTATGGCACGAGCTAGACAGTGGGAATAACTCCTGGGCACACCTAAACCAATGGGGTAAAAGTTACAAAGGCCAACGCTACTCACTTTGGACATTTTAAAGATGGTGAAAGTCTTTATTTGCACTATACTTAAGTTCTGTGAGCTGGGAAAATACAGTTTGGAGCACGTACTGTTCCTATAACAAACCAAGAAACAGAAGGGTGGTAGAGTCCTTGAGCAACCAGACAATGGGTCCACAGGAATTGTTTTGGCATCCTGCTCTCTCTCCCCTTTCAAGTGTGCCCCAGGTATTATATGTGAACCCACCATATCTGCAAAGCATGTTAGGACACTCAGAAGGATTTGACACTGTAGTTTCAAAAAGGAAGCCCACAGCCCCCCTCTTGCCTATTCAGAGGAGTCATCTCTGGCCGTTCAGGTCAGCCTATTGTTTGCTTCTTGAGGTAGAAGTTTGACAGCATATTCAAATTAGCCTCCAGGAAATTCAGGGCGTCAATGACTACATTATGGAGCAGGGAAGTACATTGTCTGCAGGTAAGGTAATATATGTATCCATATGGGAATGCTGTTCGAATTTGTATTTATGGTTTATTAATGGAAAGCCTCTATTAAAAGGGTGAGTGCTCTGAGGAAAAGTTGTAAGCTCAGACTGCTCTACTGACAGTGGTTCCAGTATAAAAATGTGTACACACAAGTGCAATGTTCAACAATACGAGGCTATGTCTAATGGTCCTAGAATGCTCTCTGATTTGGTGCAAATATTTGCAGAAGCTTAAAAGCAAGATTGATGATTCCGTACTTTCAAAATTAAGTGTTCACAAAAAAATGCAACAAGGAAAAAAACCTTTTGCTGAACTATTGTGAAATTTTACGTACCATGTCTTTGAAGCATCAGTTAGTAAAATGTGTTGATACATACTAGCATTTACAAAAATATTGATGATGTAAAATAATTGTAACCATTTTCAACGAGATTATAGAAAACTAGAAAATAAGTAAACATTGGCAAAGCCACTAGCTCTGGCATTGGTGGTCAGCCTTTTGGTTTTGTTAATGCATATCTTGTTTTGACATGGTCTTAGTAAAACTTTATGGTTGTGGGAGCTGCCGGACACTCACTATTATAACACACATAGGCAAAAAGCAAATATATTTTTTGGTCTCCAAAAGCACAGATTGCCACAGTAGTTCCTGGCACTGAACAAATCTACTTTGTGTGCAGACATGCTCCCTGTGAAAGAGCAGATTGCTGTATCTCGCAGTGAAGTCAGCAGATCAAGATAGAACAAAATAAATAATAAAAACAAAAGGCTTTGTTTAATCCCAGATTTACATAGGGGCCCAATTCTTAAAGAAGCTTACAAAAGTGCATCCATGGTATGTATCTATCCAGAAGTGCAGATTAACGGCTTTCATGAATTCACAAGAATTTGTAGTAGTAGCAGCCCTGGAAATCATTCTCAGAGAAAATATCTATGAACTGCATTTTAGCATGAGCAAATATGCATGTGTATATTTGGTCATGCAAAAATCTGTTGAGTGTCTACAACTTCACTTTCTCGCCAACCTCTTTTTCCCAACCCTGGAAGAAATTTTACTTCTATCCTTGTGAAGAGTAAATATCCAACTTTACTCGTTATAGGAAAAGACTAGATAAGAGCTGGTGAATACTCCTAAAAGATGCAAGCTAGTAGGTTTGCACAGACTTAAATGAGCATTCCAACCCTGGAACTATTGCTTAGCACTACCTACAGCCCACTGCAAAATGGTGGCAAAATATAGGAATTGCTAGTATTCAAACCTCATATAATATGGTAATTCCTGGCATGCTGTGGTCATCTATGCCATAAAAGTTCCCACCCCAGGTATAACACTGGCCCTGAGATGATGGTGAAAGTTTTGGTACTTTGAGGTAATATGGGTTTAGGACAATCATGGGGTGAGATTACTCAGGAGCCCCTTACTCATCTTACATTGCAATATCTACATGTGTTTGGGACAGACAGGCACTTAGTGTGATGGCTGGCAGAATCACGGACACATCACACCTTCCCACCACTCATGTCACTTCTCAACTGCTGGGAGGCCACCTGTGGCACACCATATGTGGACAGGGAACAGTCAGAGCTGTTGGAAATTCTGTCCCGGGTGCCACATAATGCCAGATTCCAATTAATTCAATACTATATTACCTAGCGAGAATATCTTACACCTGCTAAAATCAACAGATACCTCCACCACACAGACACAGAATGCCCGTGCTGCTACTTCATAGATGCAGGTCTACTGCACATGCTGTGGTCCTGCTTATGTCTGCAACAGTATTGGAGTGGGGTTGCGCGCCACAGTTCACATTGTGTTGACTGCACCATCCCATCTATTTGGGAAACATGCATACTGGGATTCTTTCACAGGACTAAAAAACACAGAGTCACAATACGATTTTTGGACCTCGGCGTTATCTTAGCCAAGAGACTGATTACCCTCAGATGGCGATCACCTGATCCTCCATGCTACGTTGCCTGGCTCGGATCCATGACAACCTGGGCATAGGCAGAAAGTGTTGCCCTCCACCGTGAGGACACTCTCTGCCTCCGCAAATATCCACTAGCCACTAATTGGGACACTATACTGGCTGACCTCCATACGCCAATAACTAATGCACCCGAAAATGCGCCCAAACCATTACTGAGTATAAATGAATCACTATCGTAGCCCAGCTGATGGAGAGTATACCACAAATTTCAACATTATCCATCACACACCACGTCATCACCCAATCAAAACTTCACTGATTCTCTACCTGGTAATCACAGTTACATTATTTTCGTACAGTCATTATTCCTTCCTGTGCAGAGGTAACAGTATTATTGACTGGCACCTACTAACAACTTCATATATACCCCCTTCTTTGTTAACCAAAGCTCCCACTTCTAGGTTACACAATCATACCATAATTTTGTTCTCCAATGTTTAAATGTTCACTGTTGGTGCAAATGTTCTGAATCTGAATCTGATGCCGCTATATCACACGAGTGAAAAATCACTCCCTGTTGGACTTTTTTGCTTATGCATGGTCATCCCCAATCTTTTTGCCTCCTCCCTCCTATTTTTTCTGACCTGTTGCTGTAGGCCTTTGAACGCTGAGCACTGTACCACTGCTAACCAGTGCTAAAGTGCATATGCTCTCTTTGATTTACTAGCAAGTCCCTAGTAAAGTGCACTAGAGGTGCCCAGGGTCTGTAAATCAAATGCTACTAGTGGGCCTGCAGCACTGGTTGTGCCACCCTCATAAGTAGCTCTGTAAGCATGTCTCAGACCTGCCACTGCAGTGTCTGTATGTGCAGTTTTAACTGTAAATTCAACTTGGCAAGTGTACTCACTTGCAAGGCCTAACCTTCCCTTTTCTTACATGTAAGACACCCCTAAAGTATGCCCTAGGTAGCCCCAAGGGTAGGGTGCAGTGTATGGTTAAGGTAATACATATAGGGAGTCCAGGGGCATTACGACCGCGGCGGAAGCGCCACGGTCGCACTGCCGGGACCAGCGGTTTCCCGCCACATTGCTCCCGGCGGTTTAAATCCCCCGCGCTGCCCAGGGGATTACGAGTCCCCCTCCCGCCGCCAGTGTAAGAACCGCCATGAAAAGGCTGGCGGAAAGGGGAGTCGTGGGGCCCCTGGAGACCCCTGCACTGCCCATGCCACTGGAGACCCCGGCCCCATGGAGCTTTCCACTGTCTGCTATGCAGACAGCGAGAAGTGCGACGGGTGCAACTGCAGTTATATTAGATGTTATTGCTGAAATTAAGCCTCGTCTAGAGAGACACACTCTCAGGTGCATGTCAGTTCCCAACCAGTGCAGGTATTTTGTTCAGTGCACCTCAGCCTGTGAGAGATACCAATGTCTGAATACTGATATCCCAAAGTGCAGTCACATTTTTTAGAGCTTTTCTTGATGCAATGCTCTACTAATATAACATTTCCTGGAATTGCACTTAACTACGCTACAATTTTATCAGGTTGGACAATTTCTGTATGTTATTCTCTGTATTAATGGAACTTAAGTTCCATTATGCCCACTGTTGTACAATGAATACATCTTTAGAAATAGGTAAATTATGCATTTATGTATTATTCAAGTTGTTTGCAATGCATCTAGTTTCATTACAGATATAACTTCAAGATTTTCTAGTAGTATCCCTCACTCCTTTATGTTTAGGCATAGCAGGATTTATGCATGCCTTCATTAAAGAGAATTTGCCGATGGATATTTACTTGGTAATTTATAACATATTTATATAGGTGTATGAAAGATATATTCATAAATCGTTTTTTCTAGGAGACAGCGCTTATGCTTTGCGCTCCTGGATTTTACCCCCTATCTGAACCCTGCAACACAAATTGAGCTCTCCTACAATGCTTTCCTTAAATCAACATGTAGTGTTATCAAAAGGACATTCAGCATGTTAAAATCACGTTTCCGCTGCCTTCATAAACGTGGTAGTGCACTGCAGTTCAGATCTGATACAGGCTACAAGATAGTAGCAACATATGCTATACTGCACAACATAGCTACATATAGAGGAGTCCCTTGATTTTGTCCAAGGCGGATTTGGATGGAGGTGATGTCCCAATACCACTAGGTCACCCTCAGGATGCTTTAATGGCAGGACAAAGAAGAGTGTGACATTCAGAGATTACTCAAAATTATTTGTAAAGTAAGTTGAACATTGAAATTTAACCACACAACAATGTTGCTGAATTTTGTATCACCCCTTTTTCATTTTTTTTTGTTTTTTATAAATTCTTTTATCCTCAAACATTAGTCAAATGTGTTTTACAGAAATTAAACAAAACTTTACTCAAGTGAAATCTTTAACAGTAAAACATATACACTACATAGTAGTGCAAACATGATTTTTAATATATATTTTTATTGGCATTTCGATACTTTATAAATGGTACATTGTAAAAATTCCCCATTAGTTCTTATCTGCCCATCCAAAGTAATTCCTTAAACTATACCTATAGCTGATATATGCATGTAGACACAGTCAGTGAACACATGTTTATGTCCGATTGGGGCAGTGTTCCTACTAGATGTATCTCAAGTGCTCGGGGTGTAAAGCCCGGTAATCGGATGCAGCCACGTTGGTATAGTTCCATTCTAACCCAGCACTAGAGGGCTACTCAGTATTAGAAAAACATATCTTAAAACTCCATATGAGCCTATGAAACAAAACAGGAAACATATAAACCTAAACCCCCCCATGGATGAATTTGTAGGGTGCTACAGCCAATAAACTAATAGGGCTAATAACCCAAATCCGTCTCAGAGCAATGGACTTTACTTCTCTAATGGAGCATGGTAAGACAAAGCCCTCCATACACTCACAGAGGAAGCTCTATAAACAGACTTTACAGTGGTGGAGCTGGCAATACACAATTCCAGTCTGGGAAGACAGTGGGCCCAACGACCTACAAATATAATTGTACAAGGATGTGGCAGATAAGGTAGCTGAGCACATGCTAGCCATGTTCCACATGGAACACGAGGAAGGCAGCCTCCAGGAAGATCACCAAGTTGCTGTTATTGTTGTTATACACAAGAATGACAAATCGCCGACAGACTGGTGTTCATATCCTTATTGAATGTAGAAAACAATCAGGCTATGCAAGGTTGTTACCTCAGTAATACACTGACAAGTGAAGCTTCATGGCATATAGGAGCACCCGTTTCAATCTGCAATGCCTCTACGGAGTGTTATATATGACTAGACTATCTTGAACGGACCAAGCAGCACTAATGGCCTTAGATGCCACAAAGGGCATTCAATGGCACTAAGTGGGACCCTTTCCCACTTTGGCCAGGATGGGCTTTGGGTGTAAAAGTTGTAGTTGGGTAAAACTCTTATATCAGATCCCGCTTGTGAGGGTGAAGGTCAATGGAGCGGCATCATGCGTCTTTGACCTGTAGAAGGACACAAGACAGGTATGTCTCCTCTCCCCCAGGAATTTTGCGTTAGCGCTCGAGCCGCTTGTGGCATGGGTCCATTAGGATCCACTTATATAGGGAGTGAGTGGTGATGGAGGTTGGGAGGAACGCATCTCCATTTAGGCCGACGACGTATTGGTCTATATTACTCAGCCAACCCTGTCCGTAGCCAGAATCTTGCATGTCTTTGACACCTTTGGGAGTCACCTGGGCTGTTACATAAAAATTTTTAAATTCCCAATCTTTTCCTGTATCTGGAGGCTCCCTGCCTACTGCGCAGCACTGTTGGCATTAGAAGGTTTCTGATATATTGGGATCTATATTACCCATGACCCACAAGAATTCCTGCACAGGAATCTATTCCTGCAGCTTGGCAGACTCCGTTGGAACATAGCACATTGGAGGAATCTACAGCTATCCTTAATGCACAGCGTAGCTCTCTATAAAATGATGACCTTTCCACGTCTCCGTTATGTGCTTCAAAACACACTCTTTAAGATCCCCCCGGAGTTCTTCCGGAAAAATGGCCACAAAGCCTGTCTTCTACTATTGAATGGAAGCAGCTCATGCATCCAGTGCAAACTCTAGGTAGTCAACAACTGGGTTTTTGCTGATAGTAGAGAGCTGCCATACCGAGTAGCTAGAGAGGCTTTGGGTCACAGGGGCCACATGACAGTTCTCTACCATAGGAAATGAGAACGTGATCTACTGATACATACCCAGACGGTGGTTAGTGTATGGAGGGAACCCACTAGCTACTTGAGATGGGGAGGCAGGCACACCAATATAACCCCACTATGGGACAGTCAATTATTGCAAGAAGTAGGCAGTCTGATAGGTTTCTCAAAGTGGGAATTGATTGGAATAGAACACCGGGGTGCTGTCTGGAGGGGACAAGCCTTGGTACAGTTAGAGATCCTACATTAGGAGTATGAACTGGCAGAATCAGAGAGGCACAGATACCTACAGCTTGGACATTCCCTTAGGAGGCGTATAATAGAGTGGGAGCAATTACAAGAGGCATCACCACTTGAAGACTGCTTGCACACGGAATCAGTAACTGATAAGGTGATTTTTGTATTCTACAGAAAGCTGATTAATAATTCCCCTGACCTGATGGGGGCATTAAGAGAGGCCTGAGCCAAGGACTTAGGATACACAGGCGATGACAACTGGATAGACACCCGTCAAAGTCTGCAGTAGATAGCGATTCATGCCCGGTTCAGACTGGTGCAACAGAGAATTCTACACAGGTCATACTACTCTAGAGTTCTTGCACAGAAGATAGGAAGGGGGTATTAACCAATAAGGTGGTCATTACAACCCTGGCGGACAGTGTTAAAGCTGCGGTAATACCGCAAACAGGCTGGCGAAAAAAAAAAAGGGAATTATGACCGTGGCAGAAACCGCCAACATAGACAGCCACTTTAACACTCCGACCGCCACGGCGGTACAGACAAGCAGCGCGGCGGTCACCGCCAACATACAGGCGGAAGACAATGTATCGCCCATAGTATCACAACCCACCAATCCGCAACCTTTTCCGGGGCGGATTCACCGTGGATAAAAACACAGCGGAAACAGATTTTGCAATGGGAAAACGCTCACCTTAACACACTCCACGAGGAAGGAGGCCACCATGGAGCCGGGACTACAAATACTCCCTGCCCTTGTCTTCCTGCTCGTCTATGAACACCAGCAACGGCGGCGCCGAAGACAACGGTGAGTACTGCACCTACGACATAGGGGAGGCAAAAGTCAAGGGGACACACACGCAACACCCCCACCCCCACCCGACCCCCGCAAATTACAACACACACACCAATGCATTTCCAAAATCACAGTAACAACCCACAACCCCCCCCTGAAGAATGCAAAGACTAAAGGAAATCAGTTCAAACATTGTAATGTATCAACACACAGTAACCAAATATATACAGATATATATACACATTCTAGAATTTATACATTACGATTAGTAGTGCAGGTATGGACATATCAATGTCTGTGGACCACTGGGCCCACAAAGCATGGGCGACGCCCACACTAGATACCTATCCACAAACGGAGAGAACACTGCAGGGGCATCAGATAGAAATACAACCGGCACCTCAGGGGGAAGGGAAGGGGGGGCACCTCAGCCGGATTACAGCACCACGCCAGATCCACGACGGGGCTCCATGCCCATTGATGTATCCTGTGGAGTGCCAAGCCACAGTCTCTCAAGTCTCTACAGTTGATGGGTTGCCCACTGTTACATCCTGGGGAGTGCAAAGCCACGGTCTCTCAAGTCTCTACAGTGGGTGGTTTGCCCCACTGTTACATCCTGGGGAGTGCAAAGCCACAGTCTCTCAAGTCTCTACAGTGGGTGGGTTGCCCACTGTTACATCCTGGGGAGTGCAAAGCCACAGTCTCTAAAGTCTCTACAGTGGGTGGTTTGCCCACTGTTACATCCTGGGGAGTGCAAAGCCACAGTCCCTCAAGTCTCTACAGTGGGTGGTTTGCCCACTGTTACATCCTAGGGAGTGCAAAGCCACAGTCTCTCAAGTCTCTACAGTGGGTGGTTTGCACACTGTTACATCCTGGGGAGTGTAAAGCCACAGTCTCTCAAGTCTCTACAGTGGGTGGGTTGCCCACTGTTACATCCTGGGCTGTGCAAAGCCACAGCCTCTCAAGTCAATAACATTCTCCACTGGTTCTGGAGGGGGACTGGTGCCCAGAGTGCTTCATCCTGCCAAGGACAGAGGTAGTGGATGCATGTCTCCACTGGTTCTGGAGGGGGACTGGTGCCCAGAGTGCTTCATCCTGTGCAGGACTGAGGTAGTGGATGCATGTCTCCACTGGTTCTGGAGGGGGACTGGTGCCCAGAGTGCTTCATCCTGTGCAGGACTGAGGTAGTGGATGCATGTCTCCACTGGTTCTGGAGGGGGACTGGTGCCCAGAGTGCATCACTCTCCCCGTGACGGTCCCAGTTCCGTCACTGTCCCAGCTGCACATGGGCTAACGATGCTTGAGTTGGCGGTCTTTACCCTGTTCAGCGGTGCCTTGCCATGGCGGTCTTTGCCCTGTTCAGCGGTGCTTGACTTTGCTGTCTCTGACCTGTTCAGCGGTGCTTTGCCAAGGCGGTCTTTGCCCTGTTCAGCGGTGCTTTGTCATGGCGGTCTTTGCCCTGTTCAGCGGTGCTTAAGTTTGCTGTCTCTGACCTGTTCAGCGGTGCTTTGCCATGGCGGTCTTTGCCCTGTTCAGCGGTGCTTGAGTTGGCGGTCTTTGCCCAGTTCAGCGGTGCTTGACTTTGCTGTCTCTGACCTGTTCAGCGGTGCTTTGCCATGGCGTTCTTTGCCCTGTTCAGCGGTGCTTTGCCATGGCAGTCTTTGCCCTGTTCAGCGGTGCTTTGCCATGGCGGTATTTGGCCTGTTCAGCGGTCTTTGCCCTGTTCAGCAGTGCTTGACTTTGCTGTCTCTAACCTGTGCATTGGTGTGTGGCAAGACGGTCCCTCAGTGCCCAGTGGGGCTGTGGCTGCCGGGGCCTCCAGGGCACTGACGCTGGCGGTGGTCTCTGGACCAGTGACGATACTGGTGCCCTCCAGGGCGCTGACTCTGGCGGTGGTCTCCGGACCAGTGACGATACTGGTGCCCTCCAGGGCACTGACGCTGGCGGTGGTCTCCGGACCAGTGACAATACTGGTGCCCTACAGGGCACTGACGCTGGCGGTGGTCTCCGGACCAGTGACGATAGTGCTGGCGGTGGCGTCCTGGCCAGCGGGGAGGATGGCGGCCTTCCCCGCTATGCTGCTCCTACCAGACTTTGGAGACTTCTTCTGCCCCTTCACCACCTTGGGAGGAGTCACAGCTGACTCAGCACTCCCCCCGGGACCCTTGTGAGCTGTTTTGCCGGCAGGAGTCTTCACCCCCTCCCGTCTGGCACTGTCCAACTTAAGGCGCTTTACAGGTGGTGGACTGGCAGTGCTTTGGCTCCGTGTCACACTGCCTGCCCTGGTGGCCGGTGCACTCCACAGACCTCTAACACGCACCACTGGTACCGGATGTTTTTTGGCTGAGGTGCTACTACGGGACCTATGAATTGGAGGGGCGGGGGTGGTGGTCCAGAGGTCAACATTGCTCAGGAAAAGTTTCTGACGAAGACTGGGATGGGTAGCTGGAGGGGGTCTGGGAATGGAGGAAGAGGAGGTGGTTGTAGGAGGTGTAACTTTAGGTGAATTGGGTGCAGGTGCAGGTACTGGAGGCTGTCGTGAGGTGGATGGATGTTGGGTGTGTGGGTGCCCGCGTTTGAGTACTTTGGGAGGGGGCATCACAGACACACTGTGAGTGGACACAGGGGACGTGTAAATGGTAGTGGGGGTGGTGAGTGCAGGTGAGCGGGGTGTGGTGCTGGATGTTCTGGTGCGAGTCCTAGTGCCTGTAGATGTAGTGCATGCAGGTAAGAGTGTAGATGACACTGGGAGGGATGAGGGAAACGACGAGGAGGGGGACACAGTGGAGGCAGTGGATGTTGTGTCTGTATGTTGTGTGATGTTTGTGTGAGTGCCTGTGGGTTGTGTGGTGCCTATGTTTGCCTGAGCTACTTTTGTGTGTTGAGGTGTGTGCATGCTTGTCTGATGGTGTGCTTGGGATAGACTGGGGTACAGGGGATTGGGTCTGGGTGGAGGAAGTTGGAGGGGGGAGGCTAGACACAGGGACAATGGCTGCCATCAGTGCTGAGGCCAGAGACTGCATGGTTCGATGATGGGCAGCCTGACCAGAATGAATACCCTCCAGGAATGCATTAGTGTGTTGCAACTCCCTTTCTACACCCTGGATGGCATTCATAATGGTCGACTGCCCAACAGTAAGTGACCTAAGGAGGTCAATGGCCTCCTCACTGAGGGCAGCAGGGGTGACTGGGGCAGGGGCTGAGGTGCCTGGGGCGAAGGTGATGCCCACCCTCCTGGGTAAGCGGGCAAGGAACGAAGGCTGAGGGGCTGCTGGGAGGGCGGTGCTGGTAGGGGGGGGTGGCGGCTGTACCTGTAGAAGTGGGGGGCACAGATGGTGCCGCCACCACAAGGGAGCTCCCATCAGAGGACGAGTCCGTGTCGCTGTTTGCTGATCCGGTGACCGACGTGAAGCTCCCCTCGCCCTCTGTCCCACTAGTGTATTCAGAGTCCATGGTGTGGCCCTCCATGGCCATGTGGGATGCAGCTCCCTCGTGCTCTGGTGCCACTGTACCGCCGCCTGATGATGCTGATGCACAAAAGAACAGGGAGAGCAGAAAAAGGGGGGGGGGGCGACAAAAGAAAGACAGGATGAGTGCATGGCGTACCGCTACCGTTGGCGGACAATACAGACACAACAGCCGTGCTCTTGGCCACTACAGATGCAATTCCTGGGATTTGGCCTACATGGCTATGGGTGTCATCTGCCCACATAGATGACACAGGGGCATGTCTACCTGTACTTGGCACTCTACAGAGGTGGGGTGGAGTGGCACATGGCCTGCATTAGGGAGTGGCCAGCCTACGGAACTCGCCCTGGCCTAGGGAAACCCACAGCCCTCCTCCCCCACCCACACCCCTCCACTGCGTGCAAAGTCCGCAGAATGAGAGTGGACTCATCCCCTTGTGTCTGCTGTGATGCCCTCAAGCGCCCATCGAACTCAGGGTAGGCCACCGCCAGGATTCAGAACATCAGGGGGGTCAGGGTTTGACAGGCACCCCTCCCACGTTGGGAGGCCATCCCCAGCTGAGCCTCCGCCGTCTTCTTGCTCCAGCGGCGAATGTCCTCCCATCATTTCCGGCAGTGGGTGCCCCATGTCTGGTGGACCCCCAGGGTCCGGACGTCCTTGGTGATGGCACGCCAAATGTCCATCTTCTGGTGGGCGCTGACCTACATGACATGTACAGGGGAAGAAGAGAAGTCATTACCAACTGCACCGTCGAAGTGAGTGGCCCACATCCCTACCCTTGCCATGTGGCACATGCATTCACAGGCCTACATGCTCGCAGAACCCTGCCACCTTCCATCTCACAACCAGCCCTCTTCACCCAGGCATAGCCCATACAACGTGCTCCCTGTGTACTTACCTGTTGGTCTGGAGGACCGTAGAGTATCGTGTTCTGGGGGAGGACCCCGTCCACGAGCTTCTCCAACTCCTGAGCAGTGAAGGCAGGGGCCCTTTCCCCAGACGCAGCAGCCATTGTCTCTTCCAGACCAAGGTCACAGCAGCACTTGCAGTGTAGGTCCTCTCCTGTTGAAGATCAGATATCGAGTGATAGAACAGATAGAAAATGGCGGTCACGTCCGTGGCGGTGATGTCCGCGACGGTGCGTATCATTACCGCCGGCGCACTTCATCATTGGCTCCTGGGACCCATAGGGTTCAATGTTACCCAATGCAGCATTGCGCCGCGGTCTACGACCGCCTACCGTGACGTTTTACAACGCCAGCGCAGTTACCTCACATCCCATTGTCCCAGTTTAGAGGTCAGGCAGCTGCCATTTCAGGGGCCCACATGGCTTCATTTACTACTGCGTCACACATACCTAGGCCTACACTCAACACACATACAGGAAGAGTTTTGTATTTGGTGTCGTGTTCTGTGTAGCTGTGGGTACATACCTGAGATTTTGTTGACTCTGTGGTCACTGTTGTCCTTCTTAGGCACCGTCAGCTAGGACATTTCAGGAGATGGCGGAATCCTCCGATGTACCGACCGCTGGTGGACCTGTTAACAATGGAGGAGCGACATTTGATCATCACCTACAGGTTTGATCGTGCCACAATCCAGGAACTGTGTACCCAGTTGGAGCCAGACCTGATGTCACCAATCCGCCATCCCTCAGGAATCCCCCCTGAAGTGCAGGTGCTGTCAGTGCTCCATTTCCTTGCAAGTGGGTCATTTCAAACAACAGTGGCCATGGCATCAGGGATGTCCCAGCCTATGTTTTCCAACGTGTTGTCCAGAGTGTTGTCTGCCCTGCTGAAACACGTGAGGAGCTACATCGTTTTCCCTCAGGTGGAGGATTTGGCTACTGTTAAAGGTGACTTCTATGCCCTTGGACATATCCCCAACATCATAGGTGCTATTGATGGGACCCATGTGGCTCTGGTCCCCCCCGCAGGAGTGAACAGGTGTACAGGAACCAGAAGAGTTATCATTCCATGAATGTACAGATGGTATGTTTGGCAGACCAGTACATCTCCCAGGTAAATGCAATGTTCCCTGGCTCAGTGCATGACGCCTACATCCTGCGGAATAGCAGCATCCCTTATGTGATGGGTCAACTCCAGAGGCACCGGGTGTGGCTATTAGGGGACTCTGGTTACGCCAACCTGTCATGGCTACTGACCCCAGTGAGGAATCCCAGGGCAGAGGAACGCTACAATGAGGCTCATGGGCGGACTAGGAGGGTGATCGAATGCACCTTCGGCCTCCTGAAGGCCAGGTTCAGGTGCCTACATATGACAGGTGGTTCCCTATTCTACTCACCAAAGAAGGTGTGCCAGATCATCATCGCCTGCTCGATGCTTCACAATCTTGCTTTGCGACCCCAGGTGCCTTTTCTGCAGGAGGATGGTCCAGATGACGGTGTTGTGGCAGCTGTGGAGCCTGTGGACAGTGATGAGGAGGAAGCTGAGGAAGAAGACATTGACAACAGGGAGTCAGTCATACAGCAATATTTCCAGTGACACACAGGTGAGAACATTTGTTTACTATTATATTCACTTTCACACTTCTACCTCTAGCCTGTCTGTCAATTTGAATCAGTATTGGGTAACTGAGTTGTACATTTCTATTTCGGTTTCACAGGTTTGGTTACCAACGTGTGTCATCTGCTTGCTTCCTTCATGGACTTGTGCTGTGTGACATAGGTATGTTGACATTAAAAATTTTAACAGATATTGTCATAGTCATAGCTAATACACATTTTCAAAATGACAGACTGACTCCAGATTGTTTTGTGCTTCAAGGGTGTTTATTTAAGTGCTCAAAAATGGAGGGGGTGGTAAATTGGTGATGGGTGATGGTGGAGGAATGTCCATGGCAGAGTCCAGTCTATTCGTCTCACAGGTGCTTTGCCCATATGGGCATAGGAAGTGGAGCTGGGGCAGTTCCAATCTGGACAGGGTAACAAAGTGGGACAGTGGGAGGACAATCAGGGTGGTCTCATTTCCTGGCGGGGGTCTTGCCATCTTGCTCTGTCCTGTTCCTGGATCTCAGGGACCGCTTGCGGGGTGGTTCTCCGTCTGCAGGGGGTGGGGTGCTGGTGTGGTGGTCCTGTGGCGGGGCATCCTGTCCACTAGCGCTGGCGGAGGTGGTGGGAAGTTCATCGTCCAGGCTAGTGTCAGGGGCCCCTGGGAGTGCCACGGTGTCCCTCATGGTCTTTTGTATGTCCTTCAGCACCCCTACGATGGTGCCCAGGGCGGAGCTGATGGTTCTGAGCTCCTCCTTGAACCCCAAATACTGTTCGTCCTGCATGAGCTGGGTCTCCTGATACTTGGCCAGGACCGTAGCCATCGTCTCCTGGGAGTGGTGGTATGCTCCCATGATGGAGGATAGGGCCTCGTGGAGAGTGGGCTCCCTTGGCCTGTCCGCCCCCTGTGAGTATAACGTAGTTTACTCTCCATTAACATAGCAAACATAGGAATGGAAATCTTAAATTCAAATATACAACATACAATATATTTCAATTTAGATATTTATTATAGCTAATTAAACATTCAGTTCGCACATAATATAATCAACATAGAATCAACCAAAAAAATATATAATACAACCCCCTACCCTAAATGAAACATACATATATGAAAACATAAATAACATAACAGTAAATACGCAAAAATAAACAAATAACACAGAACCAACAAAATCACAAAATAGTATACATACAAATTTACAACCGCCTCATACATGAGAGGATATTTAAACAGCACAATAAAGTTACTGCTTTGATGCTACAATTATGCGTTGTAGTTTGGATTGTATAAAATTCAACATAATAACAGCCAATTCTAGGTTATAATTTCCTGATTCAAATTCTCGTGTTACAGGCCTGATGGTAGCCAATCCTGGTCAGGGCTTCAAATTTGCCAATTTCAAACACTTCATGCCAATGTTCAAGACATGCCAATTTACAAGCCGACGCGCGTTTCGGTGAGTGAAGAAAAATATAAATACACCTTCATCAGGACTTTTATGATTCAGTATAATTGGCATACGTACATCTTGTAACCTGCCTTAGATATGAAAGAACTTAGATATCCCTTACAGGCTGGATTAAACACTCTCCAACTTCAAATTTGTAGTCCAAAATGAAGGACTAACACATGGATGGTATGGGCCCGCTGGGTGGGTGCTGTGCTGGTGTTACCAGAGGGTGGAAGGTCAGTGTTGGGCTGTGCCTCTGCAAGGGGAACCGACTGTCCCGAGGCCCACGATGGTCCGGGCTGGTCATCACGATCCAGTTGGCCAGAGCAGCTGTCGTCACTGTGGGCCTCTTCTGTGGGTGGAGTGGAGATGTCTGGACCCTCCTGTCTGGTGACGTTCCGTAGTGGTCCTGCAGGGGTATAAGAGCATGATTATTGCATGTGTGTGTGTCATGGTGTGGAATGGGTGGGTGTGCGTGTACCCCAGTGCAAGCATTCCTGTGTGGGGGCTTGTGTGATGATGGTTGGGGGGTGTTATGGGTATGTGCAGTGAGCATGCTTTAGTGAGGGGTGACCATGCTTAGTTGTTGCATGCAGGGCTTGGTGTTGGGATGTGTAGTTTGTGTTATTAGTACATTAGTGAGGAGTTGGAGTGATAGGGGAGGGGGTGAGGGTGTGGGTGTGTGATAGCATGCAGGTAGGGTGGGGGATATGATAGTTAAGATTTGACTTACCAGTGTCCATTCCTCTACCGACTCCTCCGAGGCCCTCTGGATGCATGATGGTCAAGACCTGCTCCTCCCATGTTGTTAGTTGTGGGGGAGGAGCTGGGGGTCCGCCGCCAGTCCGCTGAATCGCGATGTTGTGCCTGGAGACCACAGAACGCACCTTTCCCCGTAGGTCGTTCCACCTCTTCCTATGTCCTCCCGATTTCTTGGATGCTGTCCCACAGCGTTGACCCTGTCCACGATTCTGCGCCATAGCTCCATCTTCCTGGCTATGGAGGTGTGCTGCACCTGTGATCCAAATAGCTGTGGCTCTACCCGGATGATTTCCTCCACCATAACCCTGAGCTCCTCCTCGGAAAACCTGGGGTGTCTTTGGTGTGATATGGGGTGGTTTAGGTGATGTGTGGGGTGGTGTATGTGGTAATGAGTGTGGTGATGTGTAGTGGTGTGTGGTGTTTTGTGTGTGGAATGTTGTATGGGTGATGGTGTTGTGTGCCTCTGTGTGGTGGGGTTCTCTATTGCAGTGCTCTCTGTCTGTCGCCTTCGTCTCTGATTTTGGGTCGTAGGGGTTTGTGGGCGATGTGGGTGTGTGTTTTATGTAGTATTGATTGTGTGGGAGTGGTGTTTGTATGTGTATCAGGTGTGTGTATTTCGAATTGTCCAATGTGGCGGTGTTTTGGAGATGTGTGTGTATTTTGAGCGCGGCGGTGTGTACCGCCAATGGAATACTGCGGTTGAAAGACCGCCGCGTGGATTTGTGGGTCGTGGTAGCATGGGCGTGTTTCTGTTGGCGTGACGGTGGAGGTTTTGTTTTCGCCAGTTTAACACTGACCTTTGGTGTGGCGGACTTGTGTGGGTGTCTGAATTTCGGTGGATTCCGAGATGTGTGTCATAATAGCTGTGGCGGAATTCCGCGGCCGCAGTGGTGTTTTGGTGGTCTTCTGCATGGCGGTAAGCGGCTTTTACCGCCAGTGTTGTAATGACCCCCTATGTCTCCAAGAATGTGACCAGAATGGTATTTTGTTCCATATCCTTTGGGGATGCCCAGTAACACAATGTTATTGGCAAGAGGTAACTAGGAGAATGTCCCAGGTCCTGTCTCTGGGGGTTCCCCAGGATGCAAAATGGCTTCTCCTGACCATAACAGGAGAAGAGTCCTGGCCAAAATATTAGAAAATCTGGTTAGTAGTTGCAGTGTGGGTGGCCAAACTCAATATTTCACGGGCGTGGAGTACAACAGTTCTCCCACGAATTTAAGATTTAAGATTGGGAGTCCGACCTAGACTGGTGCCAGAGAGCGGAACAGGTAGTCTACCAGAGCAAAGGCTGCCTAAAGAAGTGGGAGAAGGTGTGAGGCAACTGGTGTAACCTTAGAGGGTACTGAATGCGAGGACTGGTGCTGGGGAGGGATTGGAGAGCACTCCTGTTGTTATGTGTGCTGTATGGTCTGAAATGCTACTGGGCGTAAAAGCGTCATTCCAAATGTGTAATCACGATTTGTCTTTGTTACTGTCTACTTTAACTAACATGTATAACCGACAATCATCTCTGTTCACTTACTGTATTCACTGTATAATGAACGATGTTCAAATAAAAAGAGTTTCAGAAAAAAAAGTTTAGCTAGGGGTGAGTCCTGAACAGCTGTCAGTTAACTGTACAACCACAAGCTTAATCTGCCCTTGTGCCATTGCTAACCAACCCTTGCATATTCAAGTATTTTTTAGGTTGGTGGTGGTAACATGTCAAAGCTCATTCATCTGTGCCAGCACCATACTGTGTGCTAGGAACTCTTCAAGTGCAAACATGTTTTGATGCTTCCTTTTCCCGCTCACAACGTGTGATTTTTCTGTATTTTTAACATGATGTGTGTCTGATACATCACTTCCAGTATTTGTCTATGTGCTACACAGAATCATTGCTTCTAATACAGAGATACTACTGAGTACTGAGGCCTCTTAACTTTCATCCCCACACCTGTTGCAGGAATGTTCGAAATCTAGATATTCTCTAAATCACTGGTCACTTGAACCAGGTCACATGCAACATCTCCACTGTGGTGACCATCTCTATCTGCATGTTGTCTGTGCACCTTGAGAAAGAAGCCTGCAGCATGTGTCAGCCTGTGAACAGACCTTATGAATCAATTTAAACAGCATATAAACTGACGATGACTGTGTCTTTGATTTATATTATCCTGGTGTAATACTTACATAAATTTGATGCAGCATCTGTTTGAAATTTTCAGCAATTACTTTTTGTCCCTCCTCATCTTTTTGTCCCTCCACAACTTTTCTAAGCCATCTTTCATGAAATATATCTGTACTTATTGACACTAACTGTATGTTAATAGATTTAGGGCCTGATTACAACTTTGGAGGAGGTGTTAATCCGTCCCAAATGTGATGGATATACCATCAGCCGTATTATGAGTTCCATAGGATATAATGGACTCGTAATATGGCTGGTGGTATATCCGTCACTTTACCGTCACTTTTGGGACGGATTAACACCTCCTCCAAAGTTGTAATCAGGCCCTTAATGTTCTTATTTTGTAGGCACTAAACTGCCAACATTTTTTCTACAAGCCACCAAAAAGTACACAACTATCTTATTTCTTCAGTGGTATGGTGTTTCTTTTTTTTTTTTTAAGTTTGAAATGTTTTATTAATTAAAGATATAGGGTGATACAAAATGTATAGAAATATACTTTTCAATTTTTTTTCCTTTTTACAATAGATGTTTCTGCAATAGATATACAAACGTATACAATCTTAATGGTATTCCTGGCTAGATAATTGGAAAATTATAAACACACTCTTGGGAAGGGACCGGTGTGGGGGGATAGAAGGACAGTATAAATTGTTGATCTTATAATAAGGGAAAGATAAGGATATCTTGGGGATTGAAGAAGGTGAGGGAAGAAGGAGGGGGAGGAGCTACTAGGTGGGGAGGCGAATGAGTGAATAAGGGAGGCCAAAGAGCCCCGTATCGAGGTTGGCAAGTGTAAGTTGTTCCATGGTTTCCCGTCCGGTGTAGGTCGTCATTTGAAGATGGGCAATATGACATGTAGGCCTAATTTGTTGTGGTATAGAGTATGATGAGGGTAGGAGTACCAAACCTCTGTGGGAGAGTAATGACTTGTTTGTCATTATGAGGTCCTTGAATGAATGGTTTCTTCTTGTGAATGTTAATTTCCCAGACATAGACTATGTGGAAGGGCTGGGGGAGATGTCAGATTGCTCAGTCCAGGGTCTGGTGCGTTTGTCTAAGTGGGGCAGCTGGGGAGAGGGAGAGGGGAAGAGAGGATAGAGAAAATAGCAGGGGGAGGAGAAGGGAAGAGCAGGGGGGAGGAAAATAGGAAAGTGAAAGAGAAAGAGTTTGAGTTTGAGAGAGCAGTTGTTTCTCGCCGACCATTGGTCTTTGACCATCCGCCAGCTGCTTCATGACTTTGTCAAAAATGGGTGCCAGACTTCCTGGAATAGCGCCGCTTGGTCCTGTAAGTTATATATCACTCGTTCGTGGGTGGCTGTTTGATACATGGCAGTCATCCATTCTGTCGGCGTGGGGGCAGTGCTAGCCCTCCAATGCCGGAGTATGCATATTTTGGGTGTGGCGAGTGCTGTGTGTAGTAACCTTTTTTGGGCTTCTGTAAGGAAGGGGTATGGGCGTATATCATGTAAGAAAATAAGTGGTGGCGGAATCGGATTTGGAAACTGTATAAGGTCCAACAGGGTGTGGCGTACAGCATCAAATAAAGGCTGTATCGTCAGACAATGACATAGGATGTGAAGCAGGTCATAGTGGGGTTCTATGCACCTCCAACATTTCGCATGCGGTAGCAGGCCTGCCCTGAGAAGTTTAACGGGGGTCCCGTACCAATCTTGGAGAACTTTAAATAAGCAGAATTTCAGGCGGGCTTTGCGTACTCCCCTATCAAGGGCTTCTAGTACGTCTGACCACTCTTCATCCTTGTAGGTAATCTCCAATCTATCCTGCCATTTTAGGCGTAGTCGTTCCAGAAGGGGTTGTGAATAGAGATGATCTGTTAACTCAGCATAAAGGCCAGCCATAACGCCTTTATGTCGGCCCCAGTTCTGGAGGTAGGTAACAATGGGTGAAGTTTTAAACGTCAATGGGGGGGTCCCTAATGTTCTGCGCATACAGGGGGTCATTCTAACCCTGGCGGTAAAAACCGCCAGGGCGAATGACCGCGGTAGCACCGCCAACAGGCTGGCGGTGCACCGCTGGGCATTCTGACCGCGGCGGTTCAGCCGCGGCCAGAAACGGAAAGTCGGCGGTGTACCAACCGACTTTCCGCTGCCCTTGAGAATCCTCCCTCCGCCGCCATGGGGATTCTGACACCCCCTACCGCCATCCTGTTCCTGGCGGGTCTCCCGCCAGGAACAGGATGGCGGTAGGGGGTGCTGCGGGGCCCCTGGGGGCCCCTGCAGTGCCCATGCCAATGGCATGGGCACTGCAGGGGCCCCCGTAAGAGGGCCCCAAAAAGAATTTCAGTGTCTGCCTAGCAGACACTGAAATTCGAGACGGGTGCTACTGCACCCGTCGCACTCCAGCAACTCCGCCGGCTCCATTCGGAGCCGGCTTCATCGTTGCTGGGTCTTTCCCGCTGTGCTGGCGGGCGGCCTTTTGGCGGTCGCCCGCCAGCACAGCGGGAAAGCCAGAATGGCCGCCGCGGTCTTGTGACCGCGGTGCGGTCATTTGGCGGTAACCGCATGGCGGGCGGCGACTGCCGCCCACCGCGGTTAGAATCACCGCCACAGTGTTTAAGCTGTATGTATCACCATTCTTGGTTACTATGAATGCCGAACTCCTCCTGAAGAGAGGTGAATGTTCGAAAATTATTTCCATCCATTATATGGGGTATATTATGAATACCTGCCTCAAGCCATTGGGGCCACATGAGGAGTTTTCCTCCTATGTTTATGTTTTTGTTCCCTGCTATAGGGTCCTGGGCATGTGAGGAAGGGTGTATACCTAGCAAGCGGTGGGCTCTGCGCAACGCTGTGTCAGTGGCCTTGAGAATGGGGTTGGGCAGGGAGGGGTGGTCAGCATATATCCCTCCCATCTCTGTGTGCTGTCCTCTTAGGAGACTCTCTGTGGCTACCCATTGCGGTGGATCAAGTGTGCCTGGGAGTGTGTATACTAACTGTGATAGTTGTAAGGCTAGCGAATATTGCTCTACCGAGGGTAAGCCTAAGCCTCCATAGGGTCGTCGCGCCAGGATAGTTGCAGGTTTAAGTCTTGGGCGTAGGGAGCCCCAGACGAAGGTCCTTATGGATGCATCGATCGAACGAAGTAAAGGGAGGGGTACCTGTAGGGGAAGCATACCTAGCACATATGTGAAGCGTGGTAGTGTAGTCATTCTGACCGCCCGTGTCCTACCCCACATGGACAAGCCCAATAGTGACCATTTGGCAAAATCCTGTTTCATTTTAGATATATGGGGATCTAGGTTGTCCCGAACTATGTGTTCCAAGCCTCGGTTAATAAACGTTCCTAGGTATTTGAGACGGGCCGGTGTCCATTGGAATGGGAGGACATTTACCCCTGCTCTTGTCGTTATGCGGGATAGAGGTAGTGCTTCGCTTTTGTCCCAGTTTACCCGGTATCCGGACAGAGGCGCGAATTCCTCTATTGTAGAGAGTAGTGCAGGTAGGGAAGTTTCTAGGTCGGACAAGGTTAATAAGATGTCGTCTGCGTAGAGATTGATTTTGGATAAGCCCCCGGTTATTTAAATACCTTTTATCTGTTGGGAGTTCCGTACGGTAGCTGCCAGGGGTTCCATGGCCAATAGGAATAGAAGCGGTGACAAGGGGCAACCCTGGTGTGTGCCTCTTCCAATAGGGAAGGGGTCTGATAAGAAGCCCCCGCAGTTAACCTTTGCTGTGGGGTGGTCATATAATAAGCGCACTTTAGAGATAAATTGTTCCCCTAGGCCGAAATGCTTCATGGTAGTGAATAAATAGGGCTATTCGATGCGGTCAAATGCTTTCTCTGCATCTAGGGATAAAGCTAAGGCCTCTTCGGGCATATGTAGAGCTTCCAGCAGTGTATGGTAGAGAGTATGCATGTGGTTTCTGGAAGTGCGGCCCGGTACGAACCCCACTTGGGTGTTATGGATCAGAGATGGTATCACTTTGCGTAGGCGTGCTGCTAAAACGCTGGCTAGGAGTTTGACGTCTCCGTTCAGGAGGGAGATAGGGCGATAGCTGCCACAGAGGAGGGGATCTTTCCCTGGCTTAGGCAGAACAATTGTAGCCCTGTTGGATAAAGCGCCCAGAGAGCCTTCCTGGCATGCTTCTGTTAGTGCTTCATGCACTGCAGTGATTGCCTCTTGCCCGGCCCATTTATAGAATTCTGCAGGGAATCCGTCCTCTCCTGGAGATTTATGGTAGGGGAGGTTTGTTATAACTTGTGTTATCCCTTCCTTGCTTATATCGCCATCTAGGAGGGCTCTGCCAGCCTCCGACAAACGAGGCAGATTGGCCGTGTTAAGGAATGCCTCTATCTGTGTCTGATCAGTTGTCGTTTCCGGGGTATAGAGCTGACAATAGTACTTGACAAACTTGTTCACAATATCTTGCGGACGAGTCAACACCGCTCCTGAAAGAGATGTTATAGCCAAAATGGCGGAAGCAGCCTCTCTGTCGGAGCTGGGCCGCTAGGAGGCGTCCTGCTTTTTCTCCTTGTTCGTAATGACGATCTTGCAATTTCTGCAGTGCATATTCCGTCTGGGACGTGTAGAGTTCATTGTGTGCCATACAGGCTTGTTCTAAGGAGTAGCGTAGTCTAGGGGACGGTTGGGCGGTATACTGTTTGGTGAGATTTTGGATTGTGGTCTCTAAGGTGGTTTGGCGGGCTGTTCTGTCTTTGTTGGCCAATGCTGCGTCTCGCATCATATTCCCTCTCAGTGTCGCTTTTGCCGCTGCCCATAGAACCCTTTTGGAGGTCACAGTGCCTGTGTTCTCGGTCATATATGTAGATAAGTGTGCTCTTAGTTGCTCCTTCCCGTGGGGGGAGTGGTATCTGCGTACAGCGAGCCGCCATGGTTTTCGGCCTGGGGGAGACAGGCCTACCTGGATCAGGAGTAGCGTTGGAGAGTGGTCTGAAAGACCCCTGTCTATGATGCAGGAGTCCAGCATGTGGGGAATTACAGTGTGTGATACCAAAAAGTGGTCCAGGTGCGATTGGGAGTAATGGACGGCCGATATAAAAGTATATTCCTTATCTTTTGGATGTTGTATTCTCCAACAATCAACTAGGCCAACGTCCGTAGTTATGTCTGTCGAGAGTGCTCGATGGGGGCTGTCCTATCCAGTATGGCGTCTTGGGCGAGATTCCAGTTTTCCCCGATTATATATCGGGCAGTCCCGATTTCTGTCAGGAGACGATTTAGTTGTAGGAGGAATGTGCGTTTTGGGCCGGTTGGTGCATAGACGGAGCCCACACATAAGAAGGTATTCCCTATTTTTAGTTTGGCAAATATATATCTTCCTTCTGCGTCGCTCCATGTTTTAATGATTGTGATCAGGAGGGATTTTCGCATTAAGATCGCAACCCCACACTTCCGGGGCGCGCTTCATCCAGGTTCTTGGTTTGCTGGGAGTAGTATGCTGTTTCAATCTAACTGCATTAATTTGGTCATTAATGTCCTTCCATATTTTTTTCTGAATTTCAGCAACCTGTAAAAATGTCTTGCCAAATAGCTCATCATACTGAGGAACAGACTTTTCAGTGAGAATGTCTACCTCCTTCTCACTGAATTTAAATGCTCTTTTCCGTCCTCTGGCTTCCTTTTCTGTTTCCTTACGGGACATGGGTGGCAAAAGTACCTACAAAAGGGTCCAAATGATAAACAAGAAACCGAAAACACACAACCCGCCTTTCTCTCTTCTTCAAAGAACTCAAGTGAGCATATGTAAAAATACTTCCTCATTGTGAGGTCATCAAGATGTTCCCAAAAGCGACTTTCACAGTTCAGCGATTTCCAATTACTGATTCGCTATTTAGGAAATCACAATTAGGAAATCGACACATTGTGAATGTGAATCATACCTTTGGCAAAATCATGAATGCTCACTAAGATGCATTAGGATTAGAGATGTCTAAATTGCTATTTGGTAAAATTCACTATTTAGAAATCGCAAATCCAAATCTTTGTACATCTAGTCCTAAGTCACCATGGACTCATTCAGCTGTTTGCAGATGCCCCATTTTGAACTCACACCCACAGTTACACCTAGCTTCTCCCTCCTTGTCTCCCAAATGCATCTGGTGAGAAGGAGGGCTGCACGCTCCATCATAGGCTACAGCAGAATTACTCATACAGCTACTCAAGGATAAATGTTAATAGAACCAATTAATGCAAAAGCCTCACACATTTGTAAAGCCAAAAATGACTTTTGTTTAGCTGTCTCCTATCTGAAATGGACTCTGTCCCTCCGGTTTTGTTTTCCAAATCTCCCATTTTCCTATTATAATATATTTGATTGTATGGATACTTTAAATTCAGTGAACTGTCAACAAACACAGTTTTGCGCGAAGGACAAAGGACCCAATTCCATTGGTTCAATGTGTTAAACTATTACTTTAAGTAAACAAAAAATAGCATGTCCTTTTCAAAACATGTTTTTTCTTTCATGCTTTTTTTCCAAGTAATTTGAAATTTTATAGAGAAATTTGACAAAGTTATGTCTGCTTTGGGTATTAAATCATTGTGGAGATTTTCTCAAGCTAAGGTTTGGCGTGTTCACCAAGAAGCAAACTCCTTAAATAGTTAATAAATGCTTGTAGTGAAGAATGATGCATTAATGGACATGCTACGTTACTTGCAGGTTTAGAAACGTAGCTACATCCTTAGGCTACCAATTCAGAATTCTCTGAGTCTCAAAGTCCATATGTGTGTATTTTACAATCAGTGTCTTTTTTGGCATTCTGGCAGGTATTGACCTTTTATTCAAATATAAAATAAAGTGTGTAAGAACAAGAAAGCACAGAAAAAACATGGACAGTCTAAGTAATTCATGCATGGAATTGAGCAACTTATGAGCTCTGCCACAGTTTACTTCATGTTCATAAACTACTATAAACATAGTTCCATGCGCTGCCAAGAGGCACCATGTTGTTTGCAAAAAAAAGCTTAAGTCCGTTTTTGTTTTGTTTTTCTGCAGTTTATACGGCGCCATCTCAACCCAAATGGATTGGAGCGCTTTACATGTGACGAGTTACATTACACAAGGACACATTGTTTTTAGGTCTTGCCTGCGATAGCGCGTGCACTACATGTGCTCTCACTTGCAAGAGATATTGTATGCAAGAGGTTTGGAGCCTGCCCATTGCTTAGCATTTGTTGGCTTCATTGTCACTCTTACTTGCTGCCTCCTCATTGGCCAGTGCATATTGGCTTCACTTCCTCTTCTATCTGTTGGAGCATGGACCAATATTGATAGCTTCAGCTTGATTTCCGTTCTTCCTTTGATCGCACTGTGATTGAAGCACTGCTTTTTTTTGTTCTTCTACCCTGTAGTCCTTGTTGAACCTCTTGCCATTTGTAGCTGTTTTACTATGCTACATGCGCTTAAAATAAGTCCTTTTTTCCTTTGCAATGGATGTTTATTGTGACAAAAGATGTTATCTGCTCTTGTTTTGACAACAGATGTTATATGCTTCCAAATGTATTTTCACTATGACATGGACCTGGCCACAATTGCTTTCTTTATGTGATAGGATTTTTTGCCAAACTTCATTTTTTTATTTATCACACATAGTGAGATTATCTCATTTGCTCAGAATCACAGGGCTGCCGTGCTGAGACCTAACAAGCATTGGCAAAGCCAATAGGTTTCACCTTTTATTAGCTCTTAAATTTTGTTCATGCTGTACAGCATGGGCATTGCGGACATTGGCAATGTTTTGTAGGCATGCTGTATATTTGTGTGGCTGCTGTGCAGCATGGCTAAAAATAATAGTAAAAATTTACTATGATGCATCCAGCTCTAATGCAAAGGCGCATTAGCCCTGGCTGTGTCATAGCGCTTTTAAAAAATAGTTTTAGCAACACTGCAAAGCATTCACGCTGCTGTATAGGTTGGCTACAAAACATTGCTAATAGTTCTCATAGGGAAGACCTATTGGCTTTTTTTAGGGCACCGGAGATTAAGCGATTTTCCCAGAATCACAGGTTGTCGAGTCAAAGTCATTACCTCCCCTCCCTCTCTCGCCTTCCTACATAACCAATGAGGCTCCCTTGCCTCCCATAGACCCCTCCCTTCCTAAATTAAAACACCCCTTCCAACTCCTGTTCTTTTTTGTCTCGCCTAATGACTTACCTCTTTCCTCCTCCACGGCTGGGCCTAGGGGTCTTCAATGCTGGATCTCAGTGGGAAGCGGTACTCCCTGCAGTAGTCTCCGGACCTGTCAGCGTTCTCGTGGAAGAGTCCGGTTGTCTCTGGAATGTGACATGCAGACGCTATAACGACATTGGGCGGTCCTGCTGCGGCTGGGGCTGTGCTTCCGGATTGGCACCTGTGCCGGATGGGCGCATATACAGTGGCTGTGTATGGTATTACTGAGGCAGTAGGAATGGGTTTTCTGCCTGTTTTTTCTTTCCTGTTTGTGGGCCTTTTCCTTAGGACGCCTTGCAGGGTTGTTCCTCTTCCCTGCTCGTTGTCTTCGGCTGGTGGTCTCTCAGTACAGGGATGTGCACCTCTACTTGAGAGTGGTCTTATGGGTCATGTCACTAACTCTCCCTCTGAGCGTTGAGGGCTCTTATTCCAGGTGTGGCTGATACCCTTTCCTGCCTTTTACCTGTCAGAGATTCTTCAACACTTTAAATTTTAAAAATACAAAAAACAAATGATGAAACAGACAATGGACATACAATATGATTTGGTGCTTCTGCACTTGATTTTTTGTGGACTAGTTGCTGGTTCCCGACCCTCCTCGGTTGGGGGGGCTCCACTTTGGCCTGCTGGTTCCTGTGCTGGACCCTCTCCTTGGTGGTCTTTCGCACTCTGCAGGTTGTAGGGTTCGATTTTTGGTCTCTGGTGGTTCCTGCAGATTCTCACCGCCTGGACTGTTCCAGAACCAGTGCCTGGATGTACGGGTGCCTTTGAGGTGTGGGTCCCCCTCTAAGTGTGTCTGAGGGTTTTCCCTGCTTTATGGACTGGCCCTGTGTTAGAAATGGGGTTTTTGGTTGGTAGTCAGGTTGCCCCCTGTCCAAGCAAGAACACTCACTCTAGTCAGGGTAAGTCACACACAATCCAAAATCAGCCTGTGCCCACCCTCTGGTAGCTTGGCACGAGCAGTCAGGCTTAACTTAGAAGGCAATGTGTAAAGCATTTGTGCAATAAATCATACAATACCATAATATAACACCACAAAAATACACCACACAGTGTTTAGAAAAATATATAATATTTATCTGGGTATTTGCAGGTCAAAACGATTAAAGATGCAATATGAATTTGTAAAGATATCACTGAAAAGTGATATAAAGTGTCTTAAGTCTTTAAAAAGCAAACAAAGTCTCTTTCAAGCACAAAGTACCTGGTTTCTGGTGGAAAATCTCCGCAGAGGGCCGCAGAAGAGCAGATGCGTGGAAAAATGGTGTGTGCGTCGGTTACGCCCCATCACACACGGACTTGCGTCGTTATTTTTCATGCGGGGAGACGTGCGTCGTTCTACGGGAGGAAAAATGGTGTGTGCATCGGTTGCGCCCCTTCACACACAGACTTGCGTCGTTATTTTTCACTCGGGGAAGACGTGCGTCGTTTTCCGGCACGTGGACCGTCTCCTTCTATGGGTCGCGGGGATTACCAGATGTCACGGGTCTGTGCGTGGATTCTCCTACTTGTTTTCCGGCTGCGCGTCGTTCCGCGGGGCTGTGCATCGAAATTTCACTCTCACGGCAGGCGTCGCGTCGATTTCTCCTTGAAAGTCAGGCGGCGTTGTCCTTGCGAGGCCGTGCGTCAAAGTTTCGGTCGTCCCGAAGGCGTTGCGTCGATCAGCGTCGCTGTGCGGCGTTTTTCTCGCTGCGGAACAAGTTGTGCGTCGAAAATTTCAGCGCACGAAGCGTCCAAGTGAAAGAGAGAAGTCTTTTTGGTCCTGAGACTTCAGGGAACAGGAGGCAAGCTCTATCCAAGCCCTTGGAGAGCACTCTTACAGCCAGACAAGAGTTCAGCAAGGCAGCAGGCCAACAGCAAGGCAGCAGTCCTTTGTAGAAAAGCAGACAGGTGAGTCCTTCGAGCAGCCAGGCAGTTCTTCTTGGCAGGATGTAGTTTCTGGTTCAGGTTTCTTCTCCAGCAAGTGTCTCATGAGGTAGGGCAGAGGCCCTGTTTTATACTAAGTTGTGCCTTTGAAGTGGGGGTGACTTCAAAGAGTGTCTAAGAAATGCACCAAGCCCCCTTTCAGTTCAATCCTGTCTGCCAGAGTCCCAGTAGGGGGTGTGGCAGTCCATTGTGTGAGGGCAGGCCCTCCACCCTCCCAGCCCAGGAAGACCCATTCCAAATGCAGATGTATGCAAGTGAGGCTGAGTACCCTGTGTTTGGGGTGTGTCTGAGTGAATGCACAAGGAGCTGTCAACTAAACCTAGCCAGGCGTGGATTGAAGGGCACAACAAGATTTTAGTGCAAAGAAATGCTCACTTTCTAAAAGTGGCATTTTTAGAATAGTAATATTAAATCCGACTTCACCAGTCAGCAGGATTTTATATTACCATTCTGGCCATACTAAATATGACCTTCCTGCTCCTTTCAGATCAGCAGCTGCCACTTCAACAGTGTATGAGGGCAGCCCCAATGTTAGCCTATGAAGGGAGCAGGCCTCACAGTAGTGTAAAAACGAATTTAGGAGTTTTACACTACCAGAACATATAACTACACAGGTACATGTCCTGCCTTTTACCCACACAGCACCCTGCTCTAGGGGTTACCTAGGGCGCACATTAGGGGTGACTTATATGTAGAAAAAGGGGAGTTCTAAGCTTGGCAAGTACTTTTAAATGCCAAGTCGAAGTGGCAGTGAAACTGCACACACAGGCCTTGCAATGGCAGGCCTGAGACAAGGTTAAGGGGCTACTGAAGTGGGTGGCACAACCAGTGCTGCAGGCCCACTAGTAGCATTTAATCTACAGGCCCTAGGCACATACAGTGCACTCTACTAGGGACTTATAAGTAAATTAACTAGCCAATCATGGATAAACCAATCAATAGTACAATTTACACAGAGAGCATATGCACTTTAGCACTGGTTAGCAGTGGTAAAAGTGCTCAGAGGTCAAAAGCCAACAACAACAGGTCAGAAAAAATAGGAGGAAGGAGGCAAAAAGTTTGGGGATGACCCTGTCAAAAAGCCAGGTACAACAGCCTGTGATGCCTATCTGGCCATCACCAGGTGGGTCTTGGTGATGGTCTATGTTTCTTTGGTGTCTTCGTTTGCGGCCCCTTCTGCTTCCTCTGGTGAGCTGTGGGTTTCCTGGGACTTGTGAGTCCTTCTGGCCCTTATGTGGAACTGCATGGCGTGGCCGTCCTTTCTGCTGTGTGGCTTTGGCTGGTTCTGTTCCTCCCTCGGTTTTCGCCCTATGGGTTTGCCTTTCCCTTTGGGAGTCCAGTTTAGGGTTTTGCTGCTATGGGTTTTGGGGGTAGTTTGTTTCCAGGATCTCTGTCTCTCTCTCCACGTTTTGCTTGGTGGAGTGTTGTTCTTCCTCCTACTGGCTATCCTGTTGGGATTTTGCCCTTCCTCTGGGGAGGTTCTCCACTGCTGCACATTGTTTTTGTAGCATTTGGCATACCAGTGTACTGGGTGCTGGTCGGCCTACTGTGGCTAGTATTCTGCCCTGTCTGCTTGCCTGTTGCCGCAGGTTTGACTTCCTGCATCCATCTTGAGCCTTTTTAGTCGGCTGCTGGGCTCTCACTCTATGAGCTTTTGGCTCACTTCCGCACTGCGGCTGCCTAGGCTTGGATTTTGTGCTGTTCTTAGCAGGCAATTTTTTTCCTGTGCTGTGGGCTTTGGTTTCTGGTGTTTTTCAGCGGTTTTTGTCGCCGTCTCCCTGTTGTCGGTCTTCGTTGGGCTGGCAGTGGGCGTTCTGGTGGGAGCTTGGGGGTCTGTTCTGTTGGCTGTTCTCGCTCTGCATGTGTGTGGTGCTTGCTGCCTTTCCTGGGTTGCTTGGCGCTTGACCTCTTTGTCCGCTTTTTTCTGGTGGCCTGGTTTTTCCCTGTTGGTGTGGGGGGCCACTGTGGTGTTGTCCCCCTCTGCCCATTTGCACTTCTGTTTCGCGGTCTGGCCCTCCTTGGGGTGCTGTTCCCAGTTCTCATCTTTTTGGTCATTTCATCGGAGATCCCAGCCCATGTTGTTTGAGGGGTTCTGTCAGGGGCCTCGCTGTGGGACTCTTGGCTTTCGCTGTCTGCGGGGCTTTGCCAGTCTGGGCTGGTTCCTGCCATTTTCTGTCTGTGTGCCAAGGTATGCTGTGCCCTTGGATTCTGGCCTGGATGGCTGCAGACCCTGCCCCTTTGTTTTATGCCTCTTCGCCTGGTTGCGGGTCTCCTGCTGCCTCGGTTCCTGTTTCAGTGAGGTGTTGTTTGGCTCTGCTGGTTGGGGTCAGTTGGATAGGTGGCCATCTGCTGTGTCCCTCTAGGGGGCATAGGTGGGTGTCCTGTTCCCGCTTGTGTTTGCTTCTTATGGAGTTTGGTCTGTTTTGGGGCGGTCATGGATTTCCAGTGGGTCGATTCTTGGTTTCGGCTGGTCTTTCTGGATGGTTGCTGTCTGTGCATTTCTGTTGCTGGTGGGTCCGGGTGTTTCTTGACCTCCTGGCTCTGCTGGTTGCCTTTTTGGCCCGCCCAGTTGCATTTTCCTCTCTCCAGTTTCTGCTGTTTGCTTTTGTTGTTGTGCGTTTCTGGTTGAGTGTCCTTACATTTGGGGTCTGGCCTCTTCATGGATGTTTGCTTTGGGTCTGCCAGCCCTTGTGGCTTTTCTCCCTGCTGAGGGTGTATTGTGTGTCCCTTTTTGGGTGGTCTCTTGGTTCAGTCTGTCAGACTTTCCCGCTTTGGGGCCTATGCCTATTGGGATATGGCCTTTTTGGTTCAGTTTTGGACTTCCCTGTGTCCATGGCACGGATTTCCCCCTCTTTTTTTTGGTCAGCTGTTTTCTCTGGTCTTCGGGGGCACTCGTTCTTCTGGTCCATTTTTTGTGGGCGGTGCTGGCCTACAGGGTCCCACAGGGTTGGCTGATGCGGGTGATTCTGGGCAGTGCCTTCCCTGTCTCCTCCAGCTCTGCTGTTTGTTCTGCTGGCCGCTGTCTCTCTGGGTTGGGAGGGCTCGGCTGTCAGGTTCATTGGTTCCTGATCTGGAGCCCTGGCCTTGGTGGCTTGGTTCATTGTCTTTTGGGCATTGGTTGTCTTCTGTCTCTGCCTGCTCTGTGATTTCGGAGGATGGGGTATGTCTGGGATGCTCTGTGAGGCTGTGCCCTTCTGTGCTCTGTTGGTTTCTCCTTGCGCTCTTGTCCCATAGCCTTGTCCTGAGGTCCTCTGGTGGTATACTCAGTACTTATTCGCCACTTCCAAACTCGATTGGTTGTCTTGTTTCTCTCTCTCTTGTGGAACAGTGCACTTATATTGATATTACAGTCTTCTGGTGGTATTCATGTTTCCTTCACCGCTGCTTGGTGAAACCAGTTTGTTCGGGCACTGTCCTCCGGTTGGGCTGTGGCCGGGCGGCCTTGTCATTGTCCTCTGGGCCTTTTTGTTTGCCTTCCCGCTGTCTCCATTGGTCCAGCTTTTTTGGTTTGGGTCTGGTGTGTGGGGGCTCTGTTTTTTTTTTTGGTAATGCCCCAAGGGCCTCCTGAGTCTTGTGTACATCTGCTGGTGCAGTTGTGAGATGGACTGGTGTGGGGTGTTCCAGTGTTTCCATCTCCCCTTGGCTTTGTGGTCCTCCCTCTGGGGTTGTTGGGGTGTGGATTTTGACGGCTTGTCCGTTTTTCGGTTTGGCTTCACTAGTATGGGGGTTCCTGTGCTGCTGGTTGTGTTCTTGCTGGTCCTCCTTTGTTCCCCTTGAGGGTATTGCTTTGATGCCTTTTTCTGTTTGGGGATTGTCCTCTATTTTCCTTTTTGTTGGGTATTTCCGGTCAATTTGTTCTGGTTCCCTCAGTTGTGTCTGCGATCAGACTGGTGTTATTTTGGCTTTTTGGTCCCACTATGGTGCGGGTGTAGTCTTGTCCTGCTGCCTTGCATTGGGTTGATTGCTTGGGTCACAATGTTCTGTCCTCTGTCTGCCTGGGAGTTTTTCTATTCTGGGCACTCTTTTAGATGTGGTTTTTGTGACTCAGTTGTCCATTTCTCTTTTTGCTTGTTATGTCTCACTGGTTATGAAGGAAGGTGGGGGAGGGACAGGAAGTAATGCATCCATTACTTACTGTTAATGGCATTACTCCTAGTCCTACTCCCTTGCCTTCCTTTGTTTTCCCTCCTACCCTCCCAGTACTGTTCAACTGAGTCTCTGGTTGGCTTGTTTAGGTACAGGAGGTGGAGGGGTGGGGGGCATTTTTATTTAGAAAGGGAGGGGTTTATGGGAGGCAAGAGAGCCTCATTGGTTACCAAGGAAGGCAAAGGAGTAGGACTATGAGTAATGCCAAACTTTCCGCATTGGAGCAATTGTTTGCAGACTGAAATGACTCTCTCATGTACATGCCAACAGACCTGAGTAAGGTGGGGGACTCCCCATTTTTTATGCCCAAAATGGTATTATTTTGTCTGCCTGCCGCCTGAAATTGCCTCTTGTCAACGGGAGAAAGTCACGTTGAGAAAGACATACGCTAAGTACTGAAAATACGTTTCTGTAAGAAGAGCGAACTACTTCTTTGCTATTATGCCCTTAACTTATTTTTTCTAACAAGCTCACCCTGTGCGTTCAGCAGATCGGCGAACTTAATGTAGGTATTAAAAAACTAGCGATATCTATGCTTCAAGGGGAGGCTTTTTTTAGGATTCTTGCGAGGTAGGGAGTTTAATGATTGGTTTCGTGGTCTCTGTTCCTCTTGAACTCCTGCTCTTTATTCAGTGTTAGAGCGCCTATGGCTCTTTCGAACACCTCCCCCAGCTCCGCAGACCTTCCTCGAAGCACGCGCTCTGCCGCACGTAGCCTCATTCCGTAGAAACCAGCACCGCCTCGAATTGTGACACGTGGTTTCGATGCTTTCCGTCCTTGTGTAACAACTAACAAACTCCTCCTTTCAAGGAAAGGTGCATTTTGCACGTTTCGTTAAGTGCTGCTCCGAGGGCGCTGCTGAAAGAAAAACAAACAAAAAAAATAATCGATAAATATCTTAATAGTAAGCACCGTCTTGGGTTCAAAAGTTCAATGTTATTTTTCTGTTGATAGATGTCTTCATGGACCATAGTTCAAGTTCACTACTTTTTATGAACAACCCAACACATTGTGGGATATATAGACTCTTCCAATCATTTATTCATTTATTTAATTGCATTATATAGTGATAAATCCAAGGAACGTGTTACAGAGCTTTGAGGGTTCACAGCTGAGATTTGAGTCGCGCAGCAGGTAAACAAACGTCGCAGCAAGTTTAATAAACGTAACAGCATTTCTCGGCGCGTGGCTGGAGCTCATTACATGATACTTACCTGTATTTCTGACCAGAATGGTGGTGAAAGAGTGCAGCAGCAAAATCAACGACGCGAGTGTAAAACGATAGGACAAATATAAGTTGACATTAACATTGTACACTGAAGGGTACGGAAAGAAATTGTAGTGCTGTAAATTAAAGCAGATATGTAAAAAGTAGTAGCGCGAAGTGGAAACGGGTGAGAAAAAGAAAAGCCTGGTCAAGTTGAACCTGGCGTAGCTCATCACTCCGTTTTTAATAGGATGGCTGAAATTTTGCAGAGAGAAAAAAATGCAGAGTAAGGACGTATGTGTACAGAAGAATACACAGAGAGTGGACTAACCCCACCAAAGAGTGGGAGCATGCGAGCAGACACCTGGACAGACGCTGTACGCAGGAATTTTGAGATTACGCATCAAGATTTTTTCGGGCACAACAGTGAACAGACCACAAACTCGTTATCAAGGGGTAAAAGGCTGCTTTAATAGAACAGGTCTGGCAAAACAAACCCCCTTGGCATAAAGCCTCACAAAACTACAGAAACCTCACTAATACATACATTTCCTCCTATCCCCTCCCCCTCCCCCTAAAGAACCCATTCAACACTACCCCTTATCCCAACCACCTTGACCTGACCTACCCATTACCCATCCCTTCTAAAATTCCCCTTGCCTTGTGTAAATTCCCTGTCCACTGATGAAGCTGAAATGAAGGTTTTACATTTTATTAGCGCATAAACATAGTGTGCAATAATCATGTGTGACTTTAACCGAACTAATAAAGATTGTACGGGGACAAAATGTGCCCTCAGAGTAGTTTGCCAACATTTATAAGCGTGATTTATATATCGTGATGTATTAGAAGTGCACTAATCCGACATAATCATAAACGTGTGCTACGATTTGCTTGTTTGAAATGTTTTAGCTTAGCATTACTTTAGTGCAGGCTTCGGCCTAGTTGCCTGGTCTCACGGTTTAGATGCTCGTATTTTTCCGATGTGCCATTAAACGTGTATTTCTGCTTGAAGCTGTACTTTTCCACTGAGATCGTTCACATGCTTATCTTAAGGTTTCGTGCCAGCCTGGCATATTTTCTCTTTACTCCAAGGTCAATCTGCAGGTGCGGACAATGGAAGCTCTGAAAGTGAGTTAATTGGTATAAAATGTTGCAACTTGCGTACCCGTCTCCAAGGATAATGTATGCTTAAGTAAAAGCTTGAGAACTGTTGTTTTTGATTGGACAATTTGAAGCTAACCTATGAACCCTCCAATGGAAGACCCTACTGGATTTGAACTGTTGTCTATTTAAACCAGGTGCACGAGAAGAAGGTAGCCATTACAGCCATCACCAGCCGATACCCGCCATTTTGCAGGACATTGCAGCTATTATGGCCCGCCTTGCTGCGACGCCATTTTGAGAGACTTTGATACTTTCTCTAATCGAGAGAAAGAGACTTAAATGATTCTTACCCTAGAGACTTTAACTTTGATTTGTCCCTTTGCATGAAGTAGTAGTTTTACCTTGCCGCCGTGAGGCAATTGCCCCGTCCACCTTGCCCCTTTGCCCCGTCCCATGCTGATCGAGAAACGGTACCTGTGAGACGAAGACTTCCTTGAATGCTGATTGTAATTGGTAAATATGAAAGGAAATTGTAAAATTGCATTGTGTTTCCTTTAGGTAACCAACTGCTGATTTTGATAAGGGCCCTAGTTAGGAGTTTTCTAAATTGATGTAGCTAAATTGTTTTTGCATGAAGTCCCACATGCCGATGCTAATTTGAGGTTAGACGAGGATTCCTTTTGTCGCACGATGCAATCTGAGATCTTGTTATGCTGACTAAATGTATGCAATTAGCCCATTACAGATTATAGTTTTAGTGATTTGCATTGCTATTATCGAATGCCTTGTTATTCAAACGCTGCATAGATTGCACCTGTTTCGCCGTTATGGACAGCTATTAATGTTCATATATGTTTATCATTTGGTGTTGAGACACATCTATATTGTGCTAGCTTTGTTAATATAGGGAAATAAATTCACTAACTTTGAATAAACTGGTGTGGTTATTCCTGACTGAAAGGTCAGGGTTCGCCGAAATGTATTCTGGATTAATTGTTAAATGTTATGTTGATCAGGGCATTGCTTATGTTCGTTATTGATTATTGATTTGATTAAATTGGCTGATTAAGGGTGGCGAGGGTCCCACTTAGCCAAAAGATTCATCGGCCTAAAGAGCGTCCAAATACAGGTAAATTATTAGTACGGAACGCTCTATCAGTAGATGGGTGCAGAGGACGGTTTCGTCTTTTGGGATCCCGTACTCTTGAAGTACATGGTGTTGAATTAACGGTTACGCATTTTGAGACCCCACTCGAGAAGTTGAATTAGATTTTTCTTGGGTAAAAATAGATTGACAGAATGATGAGGGGCTAGGTCCACCGCGACTTTCCCGGGATCTCAGAGCTTGCGAATGGAGAGAATGGAGGTGTGGAATCAGCGTTGGCGGTGCTAGTGATGGTATGAGTAAAGTTAGGGTTTTGCGCTTGCACAGCTTATTGCCGTAGGGTGTGTGAAAAGGTTGCGAGGATTTTAGAGGATAGCGGAGGTGCGACTCCGAGTGTAGAAGTAGGGAAGTCGTCGAACTTCATAGAAATAGCGGAGGTGCGACTCCGAGCGTGAGAGTAGGGAAGTCGTCGAACTTCATGTGCGTGTGGCGCTTTGTGCATAAAAAGGTCCACGTGGTTGTTGTTGTTGAGACGGGCCCTGCGAGGTCAAGAGACTCCGGAGTATGTTGTTTTATGTTGTGGTCTGGGCGGTTTAGTAGGTTGATCGGGCGTGGTCAACGAGTCGGTACGTGTGTTAAGGGAGTGAAAGAAACTTCGACTTCGGGCTTTGACAAAATTCTAAGTGCACTAGAATAGATCATTGACAAGTTGAGAGTAGGTCTGCGGGTCAGATTTTACTTGCGAACGTGGGGACCGAGAAAGATGGAATAACTGCCGAGGCTAGTGAAAAATCCCTAAGGTCCTGAAGCGACTGTGTTACCCTTCCTGTAGTAAACCGACAGATCTGTTTTATATTTTTGGTAGCTCGCGATACATGCAAGAAGTTGTTACGAGAGGAGCTAAGTGAAGGAGGACTAGCCGTGAGGCTTTGTCAGCCGCAGTGTGTGTGAGTGTGACGTCACTAGGAGCCGCGCTGGGATAGGTTGGTTGCAGAGAAGGGTCGCGCACGGATTGGACGCAGTCCGTGGGGCTCGATTGGAAGGGGAAAGGCAAGCGAAGAGTATTCCGGGAATAAAAGTCACCTATTGATTACAAATTTTGTGAAATAAAAGGACGAGAAAATGAAATTTTTTAAAGCATTCAAGAGTGCGATGAAGGGGGAGTCTTACATTAAAGCGAGCGTAGGAGAGGAGACGCCGCCCGAGGGCACACCAGCTTACATTGTAATGGAAGAGAAGGGGGTAGCTCCGTGTCTTTGGCTAAAGCAATGGCACAAGCTGACAGAGAAACATGGGAGCGTAGCATTCCCGATCCATGGAACATTCAATATAAGGATTCTAGAGAATTTGAGATTTGCGATGTATGACATGAAGGTGCCTCCAAGGCCAGCACAGTTTGAGGCTCTAGCAATTTGAGAACTAATGGCTAGACAGCAGCAGCAAAATAAGTTCGAGACTAGGATAAGGAAGGTAGAAAAGACACTAGCGGACGCTAGGTGGGATAATGCACAGAAGGTGTGGAGGTCAGATGTATTGCAGGGGATAAAATTGTTTCCCGCAATTACTAAGGAAGAAGAGGAGACAGGTAAGAAAGCTACCTGTAAGACAAACAGGAGGTGTTCCAAGGATAGAGAGGACGAGGAAAAGTTGAGAAGAGAAGAGGAGTTAGAGGATGAGGAGTTAATAATGCAATTGCTGAATGACCGTCCACCACCTTATGCAGAGAGTGGACAAGGTCCAAGTACCAGTTCTGCCCCTCCGGCACCGGTACAGAACAGTGAAACCCAGAGTTCAGGAGCATCATCGGGATCTAAGGACCCGAGTTTACTGTTCACCCCACAGATACCGCAGGTTAGGAGAATATATCCAGATGTGCCCATGTTGAAACCAGCAGAAAATTATCAGCCGCAGGTCCCAAGGTACTACAGCAGTGACAACAGTGCAGGAACGATTCTAGATCCAGCCACAATGGGAGGACAGAATGGTCACAACCCAACAATGGCACAAGCTGAATCAACCCAGTTTTTGATGCCCCAAAAGCAGATGCAGGGGGGAAACGCACATGCTCAGATGACGGGGAGTCAGATGGGCATGCCGGCAATGATGACCCATAGTGTGGGAATGAACATGTCTCAGAACATGGGAAATGGACAAAACCCAGATGCGATATCGCTACCCATTACTGTAGGTCCACCGGTACCCTTGTACAGTCAGCCTAACTTGGGTATGAGTAGTCAAGGATCAATGCTGCAGAATGGGACAGAAAGAAGGTGCATAGAAAACACTCCAGGGATAACTCCGATAGCGGCTCAGCCAACCGGATCTGGGTCCTTGATGGAGTTTAGTCCCATATGTGCTCAGTCAACACTGGTGAGGTCAAGTCCCCCACTGATAATACCTCTAACATCGAACACTGAAAAGTTGCCGCAACCATCAATGGCAGTCGATGTGAATGCTACACTGATGGGGTTGAATGCGCAACAACTGACACAGTGGTTCAACAGTCTGAATTCCACACAAAGCTCAGCCAGTGGGAAGGGAGAATATTATATGAATAGGATGAGGTTGAACATGGAAGCACAAGAATTGGTGGAAGGGACTATGGGTGTGAATAGGTTAGAGTCCTACTCGGAAGAAGAGCTGAGGTATCTATGTCCCAGGATTACGAAGGAAGTGAACAAGGTACATAAAAGCTTGCAGGAAATAGCTGACAAAAACGGGGTTGACATAGACAAGACAAAACAGTTGAGCAGAAGCTACAGGTTGGATTTTGGGACCACAGATTTTGAACACATGAGGTCAGCAGGCATGAAGGCGCACCTTAGAGAATTGCTGCAGAGTGCACAAGTGTGGAGGTGTTTAGACAAGTGGGAAAGCAGGTGGGTAAAGAGAAAGGAAAAGAGGAGGGACAGTGCTACAGAGCACAACGAGAAAAGACCACAGAGTAGCGAGGCAGTAACCATGTTACCAATGAGGGAGACAGCAGGGGGAAAATTAATACATGTACCATGGCACAGAAGCGACATTCAGTCTTTTACGGATGATTTTCCCAAACTGAGAGAGAAACCGATTGAATGGTATCAACAGACTGACAGGTTTGTGAAGCTTGCAAAATGTCTTTGGGAAGACCTGAACACCCTCTTTGAGATTGTGGTTCCGGCAGATTTGTGGGAAGATTGCAAAAGAGCTGTAGGTTGGCCAACAAGTGAACCGGAGAGAGACAGGGATACGGGTGCACCATCACCTATGGTGATGAGCCTGTACTATAAGGTGATTGAGCATTTGAAGACGAAGGTTGCCGCGAAAAATGTGGATTGGCAGAAGATCGATCGAACTGCCCAAGAAGCTAAAGAGTCGATTCATAGTTACTATGAGAGGTTGCTGAAGGCGTTCAAGAACTACAGTGGCACGGAAACAATAGAGGCGAAGGACATGCTTCATTTTGTGTTCAGATTTGTGGAAGGGCTGAGACCAGAGATAAGTCAGATGATAAAGTCGCATTTGATTTGTTGGCAGTCGAAACCTATTGATGAAGTATTGAATTATGCGAAATACTGTAGCGACGAAATTGAAGTGAAGCAGAAAAGGTTGAAAGAGAAGGTGATGATGATGCAGCTTAAAGCAGCTCAGACAGGTTTGCAAGGTCTGCAAGGGTTGCAAGGGTTCCAACAGCAGGTACCGCAACCGCAGCCGCAGTTACAGGGAAACATGGCGTTTCAGCCACAGGTGAGAGGCAGAGGCAGAGGAGGTTTTGTGAATAATGGTCCGGATTTGAACACTGTTGTGAATGGCGTGCAGGCAATGAAGAAGGTGATGCCGTGTCACGTGTGCGGAATTGTCGGACATTGGAAACGCGAGTGCCCGATGGTGGTGCAGGAAGGTGCAGGTGTTGGTCAGCAAAGCAATGATGTCAATGCATTTCAGACAATGAGGGGACCGAAAATGAGAGGTCCAACCCCAAATTTTCAGACCGTAAATCAGTTGCAGGGATTACAACCTATGCAGCCGCAGCAGATGCAGATGCCTCGTATGCAGATGACGCAAATGCAGCCAATGCAACAGCAGTTACCCATGGTACCTAATCAGCAAATGCAAATACCTTTGGCACCAATGAGTCAGCAGCAAGTGATGGTTCCTCCACAGGTCTCGGGTCAGGTAATGAGTACAAATGGCACCGTACAACAGTTCCCATTACACAGTGAGAGTGGAATAAACAATGTATGGGAGAGTGAAAGTTCAGAAGAAGAAGGAGATTGTGTGCTTGCAGCATCCTTGGAAGTTGATCAAAAGGGTCCGTACGTGGAGGGAAGAGTAATGGGTCATCGTGTCTCATTCTTGGTTGACACGGGAGCCACACGTTCAACTGTTAAGAGCATTGAAGTACCAAATTTGCCACTCTCAGGGAGAACAGTTCAAGTGGTGGGAGTAGCAAACAGGCACCTGACAAACCCAATTACAGATCCGGTACCAGTCAGCATTGGTAACTATCAAGGGTTACACCAATTTGTGGTATGTGACTCAAGCCCGATAGCACTGTTAGGGAGAGGCTTGTTGTGCAAATTGGGTTGTTCGATTATGTGTTCGAACGAGGGAATAAAAATTCAGACGAGCAGTGATGGGGAAGAGAGCAGTGATGGGGGTGTAGAGGGGGATGAGATGGAAACTGTCGATGAAGATTATCCTCTGATTTGTCTGTTCCCAATGATAACTGAAGAAGATATCCCAGCTGAATTACGGGAAACAGTCGGAAAGGAAGTGTGGGATATGACAGGGAAAGAGGTGGGATTGATGAAAGGAGTGGAACCAGTGAAAGTGACTGTGAAGCCCAATGCAACCTTTCCCCAGACCCCACAATACCACATGGCACAAGACACCCTCATGAAAGTTGCCCAACTCATTGACGAGTTTGTAAAACAGGGAGTACTGAAAGAAGTGTTAAGCAGTCCATGTAATTCACCAATAATGGGACTAATAAAGCCGAGTGGAAAGGTCCGACTCGTGCAGGACTTGAGGAAAATAAATGACATCATAGTCAAATGCTGCCCTGTCGTACCAAACCCAGCTGTGATAATGTTTCAAGTCCCTTGCGATGCCGAGTGGTTCTCAGTCATCGACTTGTCACAAGCATTCTTTTCGGTGCCTCTTCATGAGGACAGCCAATTTCTCTTTTGTTTCAAATTCTTAGACAGAGTGTACAGTTGGTGTCGAATTCCTCAAGGGTTTTCTGAGTCACCGTCGATATTCAATCAGATTCTAAAGAAAGACTTGGAAGCATTAGAATTGCCATTCGAGTCAACCCTAGTACAGTACATCGATGACTTACTGATTGCATCAAAGACAGAAAGTGGCTGCACAGCCGATACCATTGCTCTGTTGAATCATTTGGGAAGGAATGGACATAAGGTGTCTCCTTCCAAATTGCAGTTCTGTCAGAAGAAAGTGAAATACTTGGGTCACCAGATAGAGAAAGGGTCAAGGAGAATTATGAAGGAAAGAATAACGAGTGTACTTCAGATGAGTCCACCAAAGACAAGGAGGGAGGTGAGGAAGTTTTTGGGAATGGTGGGCTACTGTCGCCAGTGGATTCCCAACTTCTCGACTCTAGCAAAGCCTTTACTGAAGTTGACCCAGAAGGATGCCTTGGATCAAATTGAGCTGAAAGGAGATGAGATGGATGCTTTTGTTGAATTGAAAGAATGCATGTGCAGGGCTCCAGCTTTAGGTATGCCTGACTACACAAAGCCTTTCACATTGTTTTGTCATGAACGTGATGCATGTTCTTTGTCTGTCTTGACTCAAGCCCATGGTGGCATAAACAGACCAGTAGCGTATTTTTCAGCTACTTTGGATCCGGTCGCAGCAGCACTTCCAGGGTGTTTGCGCGCCGTAGCAGCAGTTGGTATCAGCCTCACTCAGAGTGAAGGAATAGTGATGGGACACCCAGTAACAGTCATGGTCCCTCACTCAGTTGAGATACTTTTGACCCGCTCCCGAACGCAACACATGACTGGAGCAAGACTCACAAGGTATGAAACGATAATTCTGGGCTCACCGAATGTGCAGCTGAAAAGGTGCACTACGTTGAATCCAGCAACCTTGCTTCCTGGAGAAAATGCTGAAATTGAGAACGCTGAAGACGTCGAGCATGACTGCCTTCAGGTGACTGAATTTTGCACAAAACCTCAACCTGATATTAAGGATACTAAGCTTGATGAAAATGACCAAATTTTTTTCGTTGATGGTTCATGTCTAAGAGATGGGATGGGAATTTTGAAAGCAGGATATGCTGTATGTACCGTAACAGGTGTCTTGGAAGCGGGGTGGCTTCAAGGAGTCTATTCTGCACAAGTAGCAGAACTTGTAGCCCTTACAAGAGCATGTCAACTGTCTGCATTGATGAAAGTCACCATTTACACTGATAGTCAGTACGGGTTTGGGATTGTGCACGACTTTGGACAACTATGGTCACAGAGAGGTTTCCTGACTTCGTCAGGATCCCCAGTAAAAAACGGGGAGAGAATAAGGGAATTGTTACACGCCATTCAAATGCCAGCCGAAGTTGCAGTGGTAAAGTGTAGTGCTCATACAAAAGGACAGGACTATGTTTCTCTGGGAAATGCATATGCGGATCAAGTCGCAAGATTTTGTGTCTTGAACTGTATATTACTCAGAGATGAATGGAATTCGATAAGTGAACCAGAACTCGAACCAGCCGAAGCATTTGCCTTGAAGGTCGTAGATACAATAGATGAACTAAAAGCATTACAGAATAACGTCAGGGAGGATGAAAGAGACTCCTGGATTAAATCACAATGTATAAAGAGACCAGATGAGTTATGGGTTTCAAATGAGGGAAAATTTGTTTTGCCAAATAGTCTCTTATCACAGCTTGCGCGGTTCTATCATGGGCAAGCTCACCTAGGGAGAGATGCCATGATAAGATTGTTCAAAACTGACTGGTTTAACCCCAGATTTCGTCAAGCTGCAGAAGCAGTTTGCCATCGATGTGTCACTTGCCAGCAGATCAACCCAGGAAAGGGAACAGTTGTGAACGCGAGCCACATTGGCAGAGCCAGTGGCCCATTTAGCAGAATGCAGATGGACTTCATTGAGATGCCTGTACATGGAGGTTTGAAGTATGTGTTGGTGATTGTGTGCATTTTTAGTCACTGGATTGAGGCATACCCCACACATAGAAATGACAGCCTTACAGTTGCAAAGCTATTGTTGAGGGAGTTAATACCACGTTTCGGATTCCCGATCGCTTTAGAATCAGATAGGGGAAGTCACTTCAATAACGAGGTGATAAAGTTACTTTGTGAAGCGCTGAACATTGAGCAAAAACTGCATTGTAGCTATCGCCCTGAAGCATCAGGACTGGTGGAGCAGATGAATGGTACACTGAAATCAAGAATGGCGAAAATATGTGCATCGACAAATTTGAAATGGCCTGACGCATTGCCCTTAGTGCTAATGTCAATGAGAAACACCCCTGATAGAAAGACTGGATTGTCTCCGCACGAAATTCTCATGGGCAGGGCTATGAGACTTCCTGCAGTTCCCGCAAACGCGCTCTTGAATATCACAGATGATATGGTGTTAGACTACTGCAAGGGTCTGGCTGACGTGGTTCGCTCTTTCTCTCACCAGGTGGAAGCCACCACCTTGCCACCGATCCAAGGTCCAGGACACGCACTGAAAGCAGGTGACTGGGTCGTGGTAAAGAAGCACGTGAGGAAGTCGTGTCTGGAACCCCGTTGGAAAGGCCCTTTCCAAGTGATCCTGACGACAACTACCGCTGTGAAGTGTGCGGGGGTTCCCAACTGGATTCACGCCAGTCACACAAAGAAAGTGTTGTGTCCCACAGATGAGGAAGTTGAAGCGCTAAAACTGCCAGTGCCTGATAAAACAGTGCTGAGACAGAGCAAAACCGAACTGAAAGCGAACAGGCAGAAACGGAAGAGAGAGAGATATTCTCTGAGGACGAAGAGACCAACTCGCTTGGGGGAGACCAAGGAGAAAGTTCAGACAGCGACGAAGCAGCTGAAGGTGACAAAGAACCTGAAGCAGCTGAGGGTAGCAAAGAGCCTGAAGCAGCTGAAGGTGACAAGGAACCTGAAGCAGCTGAAAGTGATAAAGAGCCTGAAGAAAGTAACAGTGACGAAGGGCTCGAAAAAGGTGAAAAAGCAGGAGGGCCTGATCAGAGGAGGGCTTTCCCAGAAGCAGACGATAGAGAAAAAGAAAAGGAGAACGTGATTGATTCCCCAGAAGGAGGGGACAAGGCAGAACAGAACGAAACAGTTCAAGCTTCCACAGAAAAGATTGCAGGTCCATCAAATGGACACGGTGCAAAGAGAAGACTAAGTATATCACCCATAAAAGAAAGGACTAAGGAAAGTTTGAACGACGGAGAAAGGCCAAAAGTGAAAGAGAAAAGAAAGGAAGTGACTGTCGTGGTACCATCCTCAAGTGAAGGAAAAGACTTGGCCAAAGAGGAAAGTACCAGTGAGGCAGAATCGAAAAGAGAAGCAAAATTGAAAAGGAAAAGGATACCGAACAGAAGATATTCCGGTCCTGAATGGGCATATGTAGTTCATGACGATTGGACTGACGAATTTGTATCTCTTAGCCTCGAGAATGAAGAAGAAGAGATACCAATAGAAAAGAAAAGTTTCATGGACTCTGTCGATTGAAAGGGTGATAAATGACATTGCTTGTTACAATCTAACGTGATACAAACAACCAGCTGAGACATTGCTAAACCGGATGAGACACTTGTTGAACTGATAAAAGACTGAGTTATTGCTGAATTGAGACAAATGCTGCTAACCGATAAGTGACTGGCCTCTTGAAGAAGACGGTGTGAACATTTCGCTCGCTCAGCTTTGTAACTGAATTGCTAAATAGTTTCTTTTACAGGTGCTTCCAGCTCTCTGATTCTATACAGATCATGACGCAAAACAGTAGAAAGAAATATTGTAAATACGTGTGTATAGGCTTAGTAATTGCATGTGTACTAATAATAATGGCAATAGTGCTTGGAATGCATGGTAAGGGGGAGGATGAGAGAATTGATGCTTCTACTTTTGCTCCTGTTACTGTCACTGAACTAACTGCACTGAAAAGATTAGAATTAGATGAGAGACACTTGCATGATAAGAAAGAGCTTTCATATAATGTTTTCTATCGCTTGTTAACAGAATATGTTGAGACTATGGACGCGAAAGATTGTTATGTGTGTACACAGATACCGACATCAGTAAAGGAAGGGGTGACTTATCACCACATGCCTCTTACATACGGGATTACATGTAGTATAGTAATGTCTAGGTTTTATGGTCAGACTAACATACAGTATTTTTACTCAAATTATGATGTTACCTTTGCATATGTTCCTATAATAGCGCAGCTAAGCCAGATTGCTAAAGATTGGGATGCTAAAATAATGAGGGAATTTTTCGAGCCAATGCAACCTTTTGAAACGGCTCACGCTCATAGGGAAAACCTTACCTGCTCGCTCTCTGCAATAGAAATAAGCTTTTTAGATCGCACAGATGATAGAAGAGCACAAATGAAGGCGAAATTAGAAAAAGAGCTACATAAGAGGACTTCAGTAGATAATTATGATTTTGCCGCAATAAAGACACAAGGGAGAATAGCTTTAGATGCTTGGCATGTAGGGAAATTTTGTATATATCGAGGTGAATCTTATTATGATAACATTTTCGTAGGAGCGAGTGAGTGTAAACATACGTTTATCTTTAAGGCCAAATGGACATTCATGATGAACGGACTTGACCCTGTCATTCCAGGTGTATATTACATTTGTGGGTATAATGCCTATTATCGTCTTCCAAAGGGATGGTGGGGGAGATGTTATTTGGGTATAGTGTTCCCAAAGGTTTATCAACTGGATGACCTATCGATGATTCAAAAGACACCTGGATCCCATCGTATCCAGAAAAGAGAGACCGCAGCTGTTGTGGTGGGAGATATATTTGGAGCCATGATTCCTTCGTTGGGAGTTGTGCTGAATTCCATCAAAATAAGAAAGTTGTCTACTATAGTGGATAACATGTTGACAAAGTTTTCAGGTGCTATAATCCTGATAGATGCTGAACTTGCAGCAGAAAGAGCTATGACTCTTCAAAATAGGCTTGCTTTAGACATTCTTTTAGCAAAGGATGGCGGCGTTTGCAAAATGCTTGGTGCACGACACTGTTGTACGTATATTCCAGATAATAGTGTGAAGATTAAAACTATGCTTGCTAATCTAACAAAAGAGAGTGCAGATTTGAAGGAACTGAAAGAACCAGGAGTGTGGGAGAAGGTTGGAAAAGGACTTGCTTCAGTGGGAAATTGGATTGGGGGAATTTGGAATGGAATATTGCTAAAAATAATACAGGGAATTCTAATAGTTCTAATTTGCATATTTGGAATTTGGGGAATAAAAAGAGGAATAATAATGATTATGGAAAGAATTAGAAGAAGGAAGGAAGAGAAAATAATGAAGAGAACGGCAGAAGAATACAAAGCGAAAACTAGGGGAATTAAAAGGAAAAGAGAACTGACAGAATTTTAATGGAATAAAATTTGTGGGCATGATTTGGTGTGATGACAAGTAGTCATCAGAGGAGGGATTGATGAAGCTGAAATGAAGGTTTTACATTTTATTAGCGCATAAACGTAGTGTGAAATAATCATGTGTGACTTTAACCGAACTAATAAAGATTGTACGGGGACAAAATGTGCCCTCAGAGTAGTTTGCCAACATTTATAAGCGTGCTTTATATAACGTGATGTATTAGAAGTGCACTAATCCGACATAATCATAAACGTGTGCTACGATTTGCTTGTTTGAAATGTTTTAGCTTAGCATTACTTTAGTGCAGGCTTCGGCCTAGTTGCCTGGTCTCACGGTTTAGATGCTCGTATTTTTCCGATGTGCCATTAAACGTGTATTTCTGCTTGAAGCTGTACTTTTCCACTGAGATCGTTCACATGCTTATCTTAAGGTTTCGTGCCAGCCTGGCATATTTTCTCTTTACTCCAAGGTCAATCTGCAGGTGCGGACAATGGAAGCTCTGAAAGTGAGTTAATTGGTATAAAATGTTGCAACTTGCGTACCCGTCTCCAAGGATAATGTATGCTTAAGTAAAAGCTTGAGAACTGTTGTTTTTGATTGGACAATTTGAAGCTAACCTATGAACCCTCCAATGGAAGACCCTACTGGATTTGAACTGTTGTCTATTTAAACCAGGTGCACGAGAAGAAGGTAGCCATTACAGCCATCACCAGCCGATACCCACCATTTTGCAGGACATTGCAGCTATTATGGCCCGCCTTGCTGCGACGCCATTTTGAGAGACTTTGATACTTTCTCTAATCGAGAGAAAGAGACTTAAATGATTCTTACCCTAGAGACTTTAACTTTGATTTGTCCCTTTGCATGAAGTAGTAGTTTTACCTTGCCGCCGTGAGGCAATTGCCCCGTCCACCTTGCCCCTTTGCCCCGTCCCATGCTGATCGAGAAACGGTACCTGTGAGACGAAGACTTCCTTGAATGCTGATTGTAATTGGTAAATATGAAAGGAAATTGTAAAATTGCATTGTGTTTCCTTTAGGTAACCAACTGCTGATTTTGATAAGGGCCCTAGTTAGGAGTTTTCTAAATTGATGTAGCTAAATTGTTTTTGCATGAAGTCCCACATGCCGATGCTAATTTGAGGTTAGACGAGGATTCCTTTTGTCGCACGATGCAATCTGAGATCTTGTTATGCTGACTAAATGTATGCAATTAGCCCATTACAGATTATAGTTTTAGTGATTTGCATTGCTATTATCGAATGCCTTGTTATTCAAATGCTGCATAGATTGCACCTGTTTCGCCGTTATGGACAGCTATTAATGTTCATATATGTTTATCATTTGGTGTTGAGACACATCTATATTGTGCTAGCTTTGTTAATATAGGGAAATAAATTCACTAACTTTGAATAAACTGGTGTGGTTATTCCTGACTGAAAGGTCAGGGTTCGCCGAAATGTATTCTGGATTAATTGTTAAATGTTATGTTGATCAGGGCATTGCTTATGTTCGTTATTGATTATTGATTTGATTAAATTGGCTGATTAAGGGTGGCGAGGGTCCCACTTAGCCAAAAGATTCATCGGCCTAAAGAGCGTCCAAATACAGGTAAATTATTAGTACGGAACGCTCTATCACCACTCATCTTTATATTGATCCCCTTCCCCACCCGAAATGCTTCTTGACCAGAAAACCTCCGCAGCCAGACCTGACTACCAGCGGCAAAAATAATAAAACCACCCACCCCCCTGAGCGTTCAAACGGAATGAACCCATTGACCTGACCCAGACCTGTCCTCTCAAAGCTAAAACTTATTACTAACTCGTACCTAGAAACGCAATGAAATTAAACATTGTAACTCCTTCAAAACAAAAACCCAAACAAAGAAAAATGGGAAAAAATGCTCACTATAAACACAACTCAATGCATGGGTGGGCGGGAGGGCACGAAGACAAACACGCCTACTGGGTGTGACGACGGCCAAAGAGGCCGCCCACACCCTGCCCCTGTCTTTTATCCCCTCACCCAAAACCCGCCCCTTCCTGCACTGACCACCAATCCCCACTCGGATGTGGCCTGTACCACTTAAGCCCGAATAGCCCGGGGGGAGACCGGGCAAGCCCTCTGCTCCCCCCGAGCCCCCATCGGGCACAACTGTGAACAGACCACAAACTCGTTATCAAGGGGTAAAAGGCCGCTTTAATAGAACAGGTCTGGCAAAACAAACCCCCTTGGCATAAAGCCTCACAAAACTACAGAAACCTCACTAATACATACATTTCCTCCTATCCCCTCCCCCTTCCCCTAAAGAACCCATTCAACACTACCCCTTATCCCAACCACCTTGACCTGACCTACCCATTACCCATCCCTTCTAAAATTCCCCTTGCCTTGTGTAAATTCCCTGTCCACTCATCTTTATATCGATCCCCTTCCCCACCCGAAATGCTTCTTGACCAGAAACCCCCCGCCACACAGGAAAACCCGGTAGGCGTTTTCCTGCCCCACCCAGCCCCTTCTATCTATCCCATAGCTTAACCCCCAACAAGTCAGCAATAACCAGTCGTAACTCCAACAAATAGTGCTCATTTCCCAAAAAGGATAAATGGACCCCATCCTGACGGAAAAGCCCTACTTCCGAACTAGTAATATTGTCGTGACTCAATACAGAAAAACCTTGGATCCTACAAAAAGCCCTCATTTCCCTATCCACTTTCTTCCGTTGTTTCTCTATACCCCGAAATGAATGGGCCCCCCTCCAAAACCTCAGAGGAACCAAGCTAGTCCAGACAATGTGTGTCCCTGACCACTTCTCCTTAATTCGTAACAAATCCATCTTTATCGCCTTCAGCAAACCAATACCTGAAAGGGAAACCTGATCATTTTCGCCTAGATGGATAACCAATAAATCAGGGCAAACTCCCTGGCTGAGCCTCTGTGAAAGAACATACAAAAGTTCATCCCACCGCATCCCACTCTTACCCACCCAACTAACTTTAATTCTCACACCATCTAACCCCAATTGGCGACCAAAGTGCCTCGTAGCAGCCTGCTTCTCTGCCCAGCGAATGAATGAATGCCCGACGATCCACACCGTACACACTCCGTCCGGACCCCCAACACAACCTATGAAGCAAAAAAGATGTTATAATTACAACTGACCCATCACCCCACATACCCACCAAAAGGAAAAAAAAACAAAACCAGCAGAAAGAAAACAGGAGGAGAAGCTAGTTAGATAGATATAGAAAAGCTAGCTAACAGGTTGAAAAAACCCTTTACCATGAAAATTTAGCCAAAGTTGTCATTTATACACCCTAATATAACGTTTAAAACACTGCGACCTCCACCTACCCAATTTCTGAATTACCCGGTCGCTCCTCCCCAGCCTCCTTGCTTCTGTTGCCGCGACAATTCTAAAAGAATGGGTCCCGTAGCATCTCGGATCTAAACCCAATCGCCTCATGCACATTTTTAACACTGCCAAAACCTGGGACGCTGATAAAGAAGAACAATCCTAGTGTAAAAATACCAACCTTGCGGACTCCGGCAGCTTACCTGCAAAAGCTAACCACCGCCGAGCCGGACAATCTTGAGAACCTGTACGCCGTAAAACTACCTCCTGACCCCTACCCAACTGATCCCCCTTTGTTTTACCCAACCAAATAACAACATTTCCCCCACTTACCTGTACATTGGAAAGTAATAATCCTTCCCTCCCTTTTAAACCTAACAACTCTGAAATGCGAAAAGCTCCATGAAAAAGCCAAGCCATGCATAAAGATAGCAAACCCACCTCCCATTCTGAAAAACAAACAACCTCCAGTACCCGTAAAATAGCCCGTAACAAATCTGATGTGATGGGCCTCCTTCTATCCCACCTTTCGCTGCCCGACCTGGCCCAACCCGCTAAGATCCGCCTGCAAATCTCCCCTTCCACTGGGTCATATCCCCAAAAATACTTACCATAAAATGAGATCCCTGCCAACTTACCTGCAATTGTAACAGCAGACAAACCTTTATCGATAAGAAGCATAATGAAACGAACTGCCTCATCTCGTCTCCTAATAACGACGTCATTCCCCCCAACCACTTTCACCGCTCCTGCTTCCAAGAATTCCAACCAGGCCTGACCATAACTCTTCCTCGTAGACGGGGCTATAGACCGTTGTACCAGCTCCAACATCCTTAATCTCCTAAATCCCACAACTCCCCCGGTACGAGAGTCTTCTCCATATCCGCTCCCGGTGCCAGACCACAGAACCTCTGCCACTGAAAACGAGATAGGGCGTCAGCAATATCATTATTAATTCCAGGGATGTACCTAGCCTTAAACATAACATTAAATTTTAAACAATGCAACAAGAAAATACGCAGCAATTTCAACACCTTTTCATCCTTTGCCTTTTGCGAATTCACCAATGCCACAACTGTCTGATTGTCCACGTTAAACACCACATTCCGATTAGCCAAGTGAGAGCCCCACACTACCAAAGCCACCACTAATGGAAAAAACTCCAAAAAGGCAATACTATGCTTTGCCTCCTTCCATTTGACTGGCCAAGCCTCCGCCATCCAATGTCTATCCCAAAACAGCCCGAAACCATGGGCTCCGGACGCATCCGAAAACAACTCCACTTGCCAAAAACAATCTGAATCATCCACCAACATAGACACTCCATTAAACTCCTGCAAAAAACAAATCCACATTTTTAAATCCTCTCTTACTTGAGCCTTGACCCTAATATGATGATGCGGTAAAGTCGCACCCCTCATTGCAAACCCAAGTCTCCTACAAAAAGCTCTTACCACTCTGACCACCTTACAAGAAAAGTTCAAATGTCCCAGTAATTTCTGAGCTCGCCGCAACTCCAGCTTATGTCTTTTGACCGTGTCCTCCAAAAACAAAATCAACTGCTGCACCTTTTCGCGAGGTAACCTCACCTCCATCCTCATCGAATCCAGCGCAATGCCTAGAAAACTAATACATGTCAATGGGCCTTCCGTCTTCTCTCTTGCCAGTGGAACCCCAAATTCAGCCATCAAGTCCTCAAAATCCAACAAAGACCTGCCACATGAACCTGTTCCTGCCGCCCCCACAAAGAAAAAGTCATCTAGGTAATGAGTCACCAACCTGTCACCTCTCTTATACTGGAAACACCACTGCAAAAATGTGCTAAACATTTCAAACAAAGAACAAGAAACTGAACAATCCATTGGAAGCATGCGATCCACATAAATCGCACCCCCGAACTGGATGCCCAACAAAGAAAAATCTTCTGGGTGCACAGGCAACAAACGAAACGCTGATTTAATGTCTGCTTTTGCCATCTCCGCACCTCGCCCACAACTCTTCACCAATGCAACAGCTTCATCCACCGACGCATAGTGCACGACAGTGCCTTCAACGGCGATAAAGTCATTGACCGAACTCCCCGCTGGCCAAGACAAATGATGTATCAGCCGAAATTCACGTGTCTGTTTTTTAGGGACCCCGCCTAGGGGTGAAACCGTCAAATTAGGCAAAGGCCACTCCAAAAAGGGGCCCACAATTCTCCCCAAATCCAATTCCTTATCCAATTTTGCCTTAACCACCTCCGGATAAGTTCTCGCCGATTTCAAATTATTGGCCCACCTTCGCACTCTAGGACCTTGATAACATAAACGGAAACCCTCTTCAAAACCACTCCTCAACACCTTCACTTCATCCCTTTGAGGATAAAACTGTAGCCAATATGAAAGAATCTCACACTTAATAGGCGTAGGGCCCTTTTCCAACAACATGCTGAATCTGGCCTCTGCCCCTCTCACCGCCTCTACCTTGCTGCCCTTGCCATCCCCACTGCATGCCTCCAAAACACTGATACGCTGGGTGCCTGCCTCCACAATGGGAGCAATCATGCCGAAATCTGCAGGGCTGCCTATTGCAGAAGCTGCTGTTGAATGCCCAGCAAGACCCATTCCTCTGCAACTGACCACGCTGTCCGAAACCCACCCCAAATTGGGTGGGACGCCCCTGAAAGGGCTTATATTTCACCGGCAAACCACTTGCAGTGTGCGTAGTAGGAGCATACCTAGCTGTCCTTAACCACTGCATCCACAACTCATTATCTATTCCCCCCAAACTTTGGATGGATCCATCGCCTTCCTTGCACGGAATTCCTCGTCGTACCTAAACCACCCAAAACCCCCATAATCCATTTGTGCCCGCCGCACCACATCCATGTATTTAAACAAGGCCACACAAGAATCCACATGCCGCTCACAATAGACACTTGCATAGATCAGAAAAGCTGATGTCCAATTCTCAATATTCGTAGGCACTTTAGGCCTCCTGGCCAACTCCTATTCTTCTTCCTTTGACCCTTCTTTCGCTTGCACCTCTCTATGCAATAATTTAAATACATCCACAAATACACCTTTCCAAATCTTCTCCTTTAGATTCTGAGTGAGATGCTCCCCCAAAGGCATCGCCACTCCCATGTACGGCAATTTCTTACCTTTTACCGAAACATCTGAACACACTACGCCCCCCTTTTTAACCGAATCCTGCAAATCCTGTGACTCATCCTCTTTCCGTACATCCACCCCAACCACTTCCACCGTCACCTCTGACTTACCTGCCCCACTGTCTGTAATGGAATCCACCTGCACTGATGCGTCAACCCCACCCGAACAATCTAAGTCCCCCCCATAATTACCACCAACAATCCTGCCCATCCCCCTCCCAATCTCAGCTCTTGGTAAATTCCCGGCCGTAGCCTTGCAACGATTTCCAGAGCGATCGCCCTGGACGACCTCTGGAACCGTTGACGGCAACACCGATGCCGCTACCATTGTAGCTTGATCCTCAACGTCTTCTTCGTAATCGAGCAAAATGTCTTCTTGCCTTTCCAACCTAGCACCAGCGCCCCAGCTGGTGGAAGGCTGTTCATGATCAAAAACTGAGCCCGCACCGTGACCCAGTGAACATCCGGCAACAGTTTCCCTCGTTGTCGGATAAACCGCTCCGGAATTTACCCTCCCTTCAAATCGGTGTACCAAAGGCGCCCTGGCCTTAACCGGGAAACTCTGCCCACCAGAATGCCGCCCAGCCTCCTGATGCACCGTCACCTCACTCAGTCTGCCCAAAAACCGAGGAGCATCACACCCAGCACTAACCTCTTGAACACCTGGCTGCCAAATATCCAACAAAACCCTGGCCTTACCCCTACCATCACCACTACCTATCTGACCACAAACCATACCTTTAACCATCACCCCATCCTGATCCACAAAATCCACCTGCTCGCCCACATTCAAAACATTTTGTGAGCCAACATGCCCACCAATACTCCTTATGCACAAACCCCCTTCGAAAACTGGACTCTCTGGACCCATCTGCACCAGCTCCTTTTCCAAAATAACTAACAGCCGGCACAGCAATAACCCTTTTATTTAATTCAAAACCCTCCTGACCTTCCTGCTCCTCATCTGATATCACAATAATCTCATCTCCGTGCTCCATGCGCGCCGCCATACTTTGCCCTTCTGCCAACTGCCCCTTACTTAATAGACTTCCCTACGGAGTATCCTTCTCGCTGTGCGCCGCCATTTTCTTTATGCCTCCCAAGCGCCTTTCCTCTAAAATGGCCGCCTTGCGTTCTGCTGCGTTTTCTCGCGGCAATTGGGCTTGTTTTAGTACCCGCCCACCGCGCTCAGTTCCTGCAGCACGCGCGCTCGCACGCTGCGCCCCCTGCCTCTCCCCTCCCGCCACCGCACCAAGGCGGCCCACCCCCCTCCCCCCTGCCGACACTTTCCGCGCGAGAGAAATGCCGGAACCCCTCACCAGATGACCCGTTCCTTGCCTACGAGGAACCACAACCTCCGCCAACCCTGAAGCTGACCCCAAAACTTCATGCAGCCCATCAGGTGAGCGTGTGACTTTACGGCCCTCCGCGCTTTTATTTTTAAATTTCTTAGGTTTGCCCGTAGGCGATGAGCAAGCTGCAACCGCAGCGCTCACCCCCTGAGAAGACAACCTTTTCGGCCTCCTTAATCCCACCCACGCTTCTTCCAGGACCCCTTCCTTGATCAAATCTTCCCTGCCCTCATCCCTCAATGTTTTAAGTGCCTGCACAACTTTATTCAACTCCATTCTCTCCTTTAAGCACCCTTTTCGATCCTGACCAAAACAACAGTCCACCAAAAACCACTACGATAGAACTAAATTCAATATTGTTTATAAAGCTCCACCCACTGAAAACGCCTCCAAACTGCAAAAACACCTACCACATGCCTAAAAACTCCAAAGCACGAAGACAAACACGCCTACTGGGTGTGACGACGGCCAAAGAGGCCGCCCACACCCTGCCCCTGTCTTTTATCCCCTCACCCAAAACCCGCCCCTTCCTGCACTGACCACCAATCCCCACTCGGATGTGGCCTGTACCACTTAAGCCCGAATAGCCTGGGGGGAGACCGGGCAAGCCCTCTGCTCCCCTGAGCCCCCATTGTGAAATTGCACGTTTTTAGTGTTGATGTGAAAAACGGAACAAACGGAGCACTCTCGATATGGATTGAAGAAATTGATATGGATTGAAGAGTGTTCCAGATTACGGGAGCATTGCAAGAGACTGCTGCAAAAAGCGGCCTTCTTAAATAGGCGATTTGTGAGATCTTTGCTACCTAGAGTACAAAGCCCTCCAGATAAATATATCCTAGGTAGAAACGATTGTTTTGGATGCATTTACCCTTTACATTATTCCACAAGCATATACTGTCAAAGATATTTAACAATACACTTAACACGAATAAAAGAGAGCAAATCCACAAATCACAAACAGAACTTGATTATTTTATGTAGCGCTTCTTCCTGCATTCATGCCCTTAACAAGTGCTGTCATTAATATTTCTGCCAAATGAGTACTTGCTTTTTTCTGTGCCTCTGATGTCAGTGCCCGATTTTTTATTTTGCTTGCTTTCCGTATTCAATTTCATCAGTGCTAAAAGTTAACTTAAGAAAACAGCAACACTTCAAATCTGTTGAGTGAAAACTATGGCACAGACATTGGAGACACTGAAAAAGGCATGCTGCACTGAGACATGGCACAAATAGTCTTTGCAAATTTGTACATCCCATTAGTGATACACTCCATATGGGCTGGCTTTGATAATGCTTGTTGTCAGTGTGTTTGAGGTTTCTCGATTTGACAGTTTCCTTCCCACCTGCAGCAGGAAGAGTTTTAACATCAATGATTTTAAAAGGAATGAAGCAGAGGTATGACCAATACAAGTGGGGAGGAACTGAAATTTGTATGTTGTATTTCTTTAAGAAAATTAGTTCCAGTTTATGACCCTTTTGGGGAGTAGAATGCTATAGCTATATTTTAGTAGTTGTTAACCAACACGAGGAGAGATCATACTACTTCGTTTCTTCCAAATCTTGACTGTATTGCACCCTGCCCACGCTAAAGTGGGAACTTGTTAGCTCGTCTGACCTTAATAAGTAAACTTAAAAGGGGACGCAAATAGGTTGATGAACCTTTTGACTCGCAATTAAGATGCTCTTACCATAGCTTCAGTACATAATCAATAACCAATACACAATATCAATAATCAACAACAATCAATAACAGTAATAATCAATAGAGTCAGTAATTGTCAAGCACCATGACCTTTTCAGTCCTGAATAACCACCCCTTTTAGTAAAAGTTAGAATATTTATTTCCCTATGTTAACAATGCTAAGGTCATGTAGATGAATCTCAAAAGCAAATGAACACATACAGAAACAATACTGACTGTCCAAAGCGGCAGAAGGAACATAATCTAATCAAAGCTTGAACTACAAAACATCCTACGGTTCTAGTGTAAATTAATAGCAATGTCAACTGCATCAAAGTGATTACATGCTTTCTAATTCAGCAGAGGAATTCAGCAATCATTATTCACATAGTGAGGATCCTTAACTAACATCAGATTAGCATTAGCATGTTGGGCTTCATGCAAAACAATTTAGCAACACAAATTTGGAAAAACATCTAACTATGGCTTTATCAAAACAGTGCAGTTGGTACCTAGAAAGGAAAAGCAAATACATAATAATCAACAATCTAATTCATAATACCTATCCTCAGTGTGGATCAGCAAGCGGAGTCAGTCTTCGTCCTTAGGACATCAGTCGATCAGCAAGGCAATCAGGATTTAGCATCAAAGTTCAGAAAACGCAAAGTCTTTAAGCCTTAAAGTTAAGTATGTCTCTTGTCAGGACGCAAAATGGGCAAGAATGAGCTATCCCTTTTCTGAGCAGTTCTGTTAAATTAAAACTGGTAAAACTGCTTCCCCAGACCCCATTAGTAAATTATCATGTGTTCACACTTTGTCCAATAAAACTAAAACTCTGTCAGGGAGACCCGATCCTCGGGGCCTGCGCACGTTCCCAACATGTCCACCACTAGACAGCTGCAAAACTCCAATAGATATACCACAGAGCCTGAGAGAGTCCAAGTTGGGGAAAAGGGGATTAGGTAGGGAACACCTGGGAAGGAGACCTGTAGGAAGCAAGAGGTTAAACAACACAGTGACAAGATATAATCACATTGACTTTCAATAGGCTATGGTTCTAAGAAATCTTATACTGTTATCATGAATAACCTAGGACATGACTATAACTAGGCCTCAAGAAATCTAGATACCTGGAAAAATCAAGAATGGGTTAATACAGTGTTTCATTTGAGCTTTTCAGGAAATATCATATACTGTCTAGAATACAAGAACCTTCTTCAAAATAGTTTCAGAATAAACATTACATTTTTACAGGAGGACAAAGGCTATGTGAACATTCCATGAAAAAACAACAGGAAATGTAATAGGAGCTTAATTGGCACAAAGAATGCCGCACTTTGAAGTAAGCGTTTCGAGAAAACCAAGAGCTCAGGATAAATGTGTGCTCCTCAAGAAATACTGCACACCAAAGTATTCAATGCCATGAAAAGATCGCAAGCACAGCCGATCTGAAAATCAAGAGTTTACTGCCAGAAAAGAATCGCGCACCTTGCTGCTGATTCGAAGTTTCACAATGCTAATGTCATGAAATGATCGCGCACACTGCCGATCTGAATTTCAAGAGTTTTTATGTCAGGAAATGAATCGCACACCTTGCCGAATCGAAATACACAATCCAAATATCATGAAATGATCGCGCACACTGTTGCCGATCTGAATGTCAAAGTTAAATGCCAGGAAATGAATCTCGCACCTTGCCGATTCGAAATACACAATGCAAATATCATGAAATGATCGATCACACTGTTGCCGATCTGAATGTCAAAGTTAAATGCCTGGAAATGAAATGTGCACCTTGCCGATTCTAAATACACAATGCAAATATCATGAAATGATCGCGCACCCTGTTGCCGATCTGAATGTCAAGAATCATATCCCAGAATTGAATCACACACCTTGCCGATTCCAACAAGAATATGTAAATGTCATGAAAACACAATCACGCACACAAGGAGTTTCACAACTAGGCCCAAAAACTCGAAAGTCTTTGAAAACGGGGGTCGGGGCCCAGCCCGACCTCCGCCTTACCGTCCTGCTAAAGGATTGTAAACATAATGAGGGCAGGCCTGGAAATATCATTGTAGGCCTCCGGGACCGGAGCTCAGGAAGTTGCTGCTGCTTTGCACCGGAACCTCTGAATAGTGAGCACGTGGCGCTGGGCTGAATTCCTTATATAGAGTCAAGCCCAGCCCACAAACCACACCCAGTCATGGGGTAGGGAAAGCTTCTAGAAGGTCCTAGAAAGGGACCACACCCTGACACACTCGGTAAGCCTGCAGCAATACCTTGCAAATGAACAGTTATTACAAACATCATTAATAGTGGTTTTCAAGGTTAAACTCTGCCATGCAAAAGGTTAACAAACTGCATATAAACATAATGCATGAATTATGCCTTTGCATAAAGACTGGGTTTTTGCATTTTTGTCACCCGTAGAGCGCGCACTGTCCTGATGTTGATAAGCTCCAAATCTATTAATTCTACCATTATTCAGTTCACATGTCGTTGATTGGTTGTCCTTCAATGTCCTCATCATCCTGCTTGTCAGATAACAATATTGTTGGAGCTTCTACTCCAGTCAGTATCTCCATTATTCTCCCTCTGAGAAAGTCAGTGTCACACAGTTTACACCCAAAATGTTACTTTAGCAAGAACAGCATCTTCTAGCAGTCGGTTCTCGTGGGAAACGATTCTCAGCTACGAGCACATTTAAACAATGAAATGGAAAATCACATTGTAACTCTCCAGGACAGCCATTTATTAAACATTAAGAAATACAGCTTTGACATGAGGCCTGGCAAGTAGGTCAAGACCTTTGCTAAATTAAGGCCTACAATTAATAAAGCTAGGACATAATGCATAACTCTTAATATGACATATTACTACATTAGTCAAACATATATTCAACATTTCACAGCATTAGACTATTAACAAGTACACTTCGTGAACATTGGCGGCCACTCATCGTAATCACATTTTCAACTGCGTGCAGTATTTTTCTACATTATTATATTTTCTACTCAAACCTATTATTCAGAATACATGAACATTCATTAATAATTTTTATTAATACACCTGGGCTAGCAATCCCTTCTCTGATGACTAAATGTGTCATCACACTACTACCTCCCACACATTTTGCATCAGCTAAAATTCTGCCAATTCAATCCCTTCATACTTTTGTTCCCTTTTTGAATTTTCCCTGTATAAATTTTCCCTTTTCTTTTCGCCCCTCCTCCGAATATTCTTTGACCTTTTCAATTTAATTCTTTTGCATAATTTGCATATCTCTATATTCCAATTAGGAAAACCAAAATAATTAATATCCCCTGCAAGATTTTCAATAGTATCCCATTCCAAATGTTGCTGAGGCAATTTCCCACTTAAGCAAAACCTTTGCCAACCATTTCCCAAACACCTGGCTCTTTCAGTTCTTTCATATCAGTATTTTCATTAGTCAAATTAGTAATTAAACCTCTAATTTTCCTACTATTATCAGTAATATACGAACAACAATGCCTAGAATTAATCATTCTACAGACTCCACCATCCTTTGCTAAAAGAATGTCTAAAGCATGTCTATTCTCAAGAGCCATAGCTATCTATCAGGAGTATGGCCCCTGAAAAATTTGTCAGCATGTTATCCACAATAGTAGGCAACTTTCAAATCTTTATCGAATTCCTAATGACTCCCACTGAAGGAATCACTGCTCCAAATATATCTCCCACTATAGCAGAAGAGGATTCCCTCCTTTGCCTCATATCATGTAATTCAATCACTTTCGGAAACTGATTCAAATCATCCATATGATAAATCTTTGGGAAAACTATCTCCAAATAACATGTCCCATACTACCTCTTGGAAGATGGTAATAAGCATTAAGACCACAGATATCAAAAATTCTGGGAATCGCCGGGTCCTGTCCATTCAACATACATGTCCATTTACGTTGAAACAATAACACATGCTAACATTCACTCATTCCCACAAATAAAGTGTCAGTGTGTGAGTTAGGTCTGTATAGACAAAGTTTCCCTACGTGTTGCTCATCTAAAGCTAATTTCCCTTGCATTTTAATTGCACTAGCAGCATAATCATTCCTGTACGTTCTTTTCTCTAAGCCTTTTTCTAACTTCTCCTTCAGTGCCTTTCTCCTGTCATCTGTGTGATCTAAAATGTTTTTTGCTAAAGGGGTAAGCAAGCATTTCAAATTATTCCTGTGCGCATAAGCTGTGCCAAACGTCAATATAGGTTCAAAGAAACCTCTAACTATTACTATGTCATTATCCCTAGCTACTCTACTCCAATACCTAATTATAGGGACAAATGAATACACCATATCATAGTTTGAATAAAAGTACTGAATGTACTCCTGGTTATAAAATCCTGTTAGTAGCAGAATACGATTTATTCCACAAATTAGTGTCAAGTTATGATATGTAACTCCTTCCTCAACTGATGAAATGTGTGTACAAATATAACAATTCCTGGCACCCATAATCTCAACATACTCACTCATTAAGCGACAGAAGACATTAGAAACAAGTTCTCCTTGCGCATTAGTACCCCCATGCAAATAATTCTCATCTAACCTAAACCTTGCTATTTCCGTAAGTGCAGTAGTTGTCTCAAAAGCAGATGTATGGTTGGCTTCACTCTTATCAAGAATAAACATACCCACAATCAACACCACAAACAATATCCCACACAGAATCGCCAAACCAGTACTCATATATTTATAGCGCCTAGTATTCCTACCCTACTGGCTAATGATTCTCATGATCTGTAAAGAAACAGAAAGCAAAAGAACATTTAGAAAAACTGCTGCAAAAATAAAAAATAGACAACTCTTCTTTGAGCTATTATTTACAGCTTTCAGTCTCACTTCCAGGATCCCTTGTCAAAATCGGTAAGCAGCTTGTCAAACTCAGGATGCAAATGTCAAATCAGGTTATCATTGTCTCTTCCGGTTACTTTCAACATCTCTTTTTCTCAAAAACATTTCTCTTAGATTATTTCAACGGTTCAGTTCATCAGCTTCCTTCAAGTGCCAAAATACTGACCCGGAATGTCTCTATCAAAACAAAAAGACAAAAACTCTTGCTGACATTCACTTGTATTTGCATATGCCAATTCAGGACCTGCGTATCTCCGATATGCTATTCTCTTTCTTTTCAACTTTAAATCACCATTTAATTCTCCTTCACTCAGAACTCCTCTCTCCTTGTTGTATTTACTTCTTCCTCGATTGTTGTCTCAACAATCACTTCCTTTTCTCTTTCTACTTGCAACTCCAGCCACTTATCTCCTTTCAGTGGACCTTTTGTCAGTGTTCTCTTCAGAGTCGAACTTGAACCTTCTTCTTGTTCTGCAGTGTTTTCTCTTGACCGACCTGCAATCGGTTCAGGAGGAGTCAGATCACAGTGGTTTTGATCCACCTCAACTCCTTTCCCCTCTGGGTCTGGCAATTGCTCTGTTTGTCTCTTAAGATTGGCTGCTTCTGGGAAAGCCCTCCTCTGACTAGGCTCTCCTGCTGCCTCAATTGAGATAGGCTCCCCGTCACACTCCTGGAGGTCTTCTCCTTTGTCTCTCACAGGAGTGACTGAACCGTCCTCAAAAGGCTCAGATCCGGTCTCAGTTCCTCTTTGTTCTCGTTCCGCCCCTGAGACTTGTTTCGCTGTTGTTGTTACTCTCAACAACTCTTCTTCCTCATGATCCAGTGGACATGCCACTTTCTTCGTATGACTCGCATGAATCCAGTTCGGAATTCCAGTGCACTTCACAACTGTGGTAGTTGGTAGAACTACCTGACACGATCCCTTCCAACGAGGCTCCAAACATGTTTTCCTCACGTGTTTCTGGACCACATCCCAGTCTCCAGCTCTCAAATTGTGCCCTGGGTCATGGGTTGGTGGCAGTGTGGTGGCTTCCACCTGCTGAGAGAAAGAGCGAACCACATCAGCTAGACCTTTGCAGTAGTTGTAGGAAAGTACCATCTTGCCTGGCATGTTACCCCCATTTTTTACCTGTGTGTCAGTTTGTTTTTGCCTGTCTCACTGGGATCCTTCTAGCCAGGACCCCAGGGCTCATAGTTGTGGCCTGAATGTGTGTTCCCTGTGTAGTGCCTAACTGTGTCACTGAGGCTCTGCTAATCAGAACCTCAGTGCTTATGCTCTCTCTGCCTTTAAAATTGTCACTGCAGGCTAGTGACCATTTTTACCAAGTCTAATTGGCACACTGGAACATCCTTATAATTCCCTAGTATTGTACATAGGTACCCAGGGTATTGAAGTTCCAGGAGATCCCTATGGGCTGTAGCATTTATTTTGCCAACCATAGGGAGCTCAGACCAATATTACACATTACTGCCACTGCAGCCTGAGTGAAATAACGTCCACGTTATTTCACAGCTATTTTTCACTGCACTTAAGTAACTTATAAGTCACCTATATGTCTAACCCTCACTTGGTGAAGGTTAGGTGCAAAGTTACTAAGTGTGAGGGCACTGTGGCACTAACCAAGGTGCCCCCACATAGTTCAGGGCAATTTCCCTGGACATTGTGAGTGCGGGGACACCATTACACGCGTGCACTACATATAGGTCAATACCTATATGTAGCTTCACAATGGTAACTCCGAATATGGCCATGTAACATGTCTAAGATCATGGAATTGTCCCCCCATGCCAAATCTGGTATTGGGGTGCCAATCCCATGCATCCCTGGGGCTCCAGCATGGACCCCGGGTACTGCCAAACCAGCCTCTGGGGTTTTCACTGCAGCTACAGCTACTGCCAACCCACAGACAGGCTTCTACCCTCCTGGGGTCTGGGCAGCCCAGTCCCAGGAAGGAAGAACAAAGGATTTCCTACGAGAGATGGTGTTACACCCTTCCCTTTTGAAATAGGTGTTAAGGCCCTGAGAGGAGTAGCCTCTCCTGGCCTCTGGAAATGCTTTGAAGGGCACAGATGGTGTTCTCCTTGCATAAACCAGTCTACACCAATTCAGGGAACCCCCAGCCCTGCTCTGGCACGAAACTGGACAAAGGACAGGGGAGTGACCACTCCCCTGTCCATTCCCACCCCAGGGGGGGTGCCCAGAGCTCCTCCAGTGTGTCCCAGACCTCTGCCATCTTGAATCCAGAGGTGTGAGGGCACAATGGAGGCCTTTGAGCGCCAGTGCCAGCAGGTGACGTCAGAGACCACTCCTGATAGCTGCTTATCTGACTAGGTGGCCAATCCTCCTCTGAGGGATATTTAGGGTCTCTCCTGTGGGCTTTTCCTCAGATAACAAATGCAAGAGCTCACCAGAGTTCCTCTGCATCTCCCTCTTCGACTTCTGCCAAGGATCGACCTCTGATTGTCCAGGACACCTGCAAAACTGCAACAAAGTAGCAAGAAGACTACCAGCGACATTGTTGCGCCTAATCCTGGCGGTTTTCTCGACTGTTTCCTGGCGGTGCATGCTCTGGGGGCTGTCTGCCTTCACCCTGCACTGGAAGCCAAGAAGAAATCTCCTGTGGGTCGACGGAATCTTCCCCCTGCTACCGCAGGCATCAAACTTCTGCTTCACCGGTCCTCTGGGTCCCCTCTCATCATGACGAGCATGGTCCCTGGAACACAGGTGCTGGATCCAAGTGACCCCGACAGTCCAGAGGTCTATCTGTCCAAATTTGGGGGAGGTAAGTCCTTGCCTCCCCTCGCCTGACAGTAATCCTGTTTACTGCGTGAACTGCAGCTGCTAGGGCTTCTGTGCACTTTTGCAAGGAATCCTTCGTGCACAGCACAGCCCAGGTCCCCAGCACTCCGTCCTGCATTGCTCAACTTGCTGAGTTGACCACCGGCTTCATGAGACCCTCCTTTGTAGTGTTGAGATGACTGCCGTGCTCAGTTTTCTTGAACTCATGTTCAAGTACTTCTGCGGGTGCTGCCTTCTTCTGCATGGGCCCTCTGTGTTGCTGAGGGCCCCCTCTGTCTCCTCTTCCAAGTGGCGACCTCTTGGTCCTTCCAGGGCCCGGGCAGCACCCATTTTCTTCAACCGTGACCTTTGCAGCTAGCAAGGCTTGTTTGCAATCTTTCTGCATAGAAACAACTCTGCATCCTTCAGCATTCAGTGGGACATCTTCTATGCAAAGGAGAAGTTCCTGGCATCTTCCGTTGTTGCAGTATCTTCAGCTTCTTCCACCTGCTGGCAGCCATTTTGCACCTTTCTCCGGGGTTTAGTGGGCTCCTGCCCCCCCTGGACACTTTCGTGACTCTTGGACTTGGACTTGGTCCCCTTCCTTTGCAGGTCTTCAGGTCCAAGAATCCATCTTCAGTGCTTTGCAGTCAGTTGTTGTCCTTGCAGAATCTCCTATCACGACTTTAGTGTGTTTTCTGGGGAAGTAGGGTAACTTTACTCCTACTTTTCAGGGTCTTGGGGTGGGGTATCTTGGACACCCTTAGTGTTTTCCTATACTCCCAGCGACCCTCTACACACCACACTAGGCCTGGGGTCCCTAAGTGGTTCGAATTCCACTTTCTTAGTATATGGTTTGTGTTGCCCCTAGGCCCGTTGCATCCTATTGTATTCTACAGTGTTTGCACTACTTTTCTGTTTACTTACCTGATTTTGGTTTGTGTGTATATTTTGTGTATTTTACTTAGCTCCTAAGGGAGTATATTCTCTGAGATATTTTTTGGCACATTGTCACTAAAATAAAGTACCTTTATTTTTAGTAACTCTGAGTAGTGTGATTCTTATGATATAGTGCTATATGATATAAGTAGTGTGGTAGGAGTGTTGTGTAGCCATTTTACAAATAGCTCCATGCACGTTAGTTTGACACATTAGGCCGCTGTGCACTTTAACCTAGATATATTTTATCCGGCTTCGCATTGTTATTTTTACAATAACCAGTTTTACTGTCTTGTTTTATTTTCATCTATCTAACTGTTTTTGCTTCATTCAGCACTGTGTTCTCAAACAAGACATTCTTGATTACCCTCTGCTTCTGTCAAGGCTACAGTTTGGTACATTGTCGGTGATAGTGGTAGAAGTTTAGTCTCCAACATTCGTAGAAAATACACATCCTTACGTAGGGACATTTTCTTAGAACATCAGCTGTGTTATTATAAAAACACTTCCTAGTCCCATTACACGTTAAGAGGGAGATTCCAGCCAGGGAACCACGACTGTACGCTGATTGCTGAATGCTTTGCTACAGATGCTAACGCAGACTACAGGCCTTTGCTCAGGTATGAGGGTTGATGTTCCCCCGGGGGAACCTGAAAGGCAGAATTAGACCTTAACATGCTGTGCTCAGATTATGACTTAGATAGTAAATAGTCCATCAATCCTACTGACAATATGATAGCGTTATTCTTATGCTTCACTCTTCTCGTCACCATTTTAATATTGTCATGTTGGGTTGTCCTGGTTATTGTAGCTCACGCTTTGCTATCTAAGATGCAGTCATTTTATTAAACCTATCATTGAAACATATACTGCTTCAGTCTATCATTTGTATATGATACTGTGTTGTGAATGAGAGAACCGGATGTGACCTGAGTGACCACGACTTCCCTGAGAAGCCTAATATGTCACGCGCCCGGCTGCCCAATCATCCCTATCTTCTGGTAGAGATGAGGCACTGCTAGTTAGCCGGAGCAAAATCCAGATTTAGAGCGACATGTGTCACCCACCGTCGGTCAGACTCAGTCTCCCACACCGTGGACGATCTTGCTGCTCAAAATCCAGTAGTCTCATTAGAATAATGAGAGCCTACGCGACAGGAGCTTTGCATGTCTCCTAGATCAGCCTAAGCTGCTCTGCTATAGCTACCTCTATCAGCCCAAGTTGCTAGAACAGTACTAATCTACTAATAAAGGATAACTGGACCTGGCACAAAGTGTAAGTACCATCAGGTACCCACTATACGCCAGCCCAGCCTCTTACATTGTTGGTGCAGCGGTGGAATAAGTACTTGTAACTGCTTTACCACTTTGTCATTAGTGCTTTTCATAAGAAAAACATATTCCAAATACTTAAAACTATACACAGTTAACCTAAACAGTTTAACTCTCTTTCTAAAAACTTTCTAAAAACTTTCTAAAAGTTTTCAAAAGTTTGAAAAGTTTTTCTCTTTTCTTTAAAAGTTCTAAAAACTTTTTTTTTCTCTATCTTAAACTCTTTCTTACAACTATGTCTGCAAAAAAGCTCACTCCTACAGTTGTTCAAGCAACCTATGGTAGCTTAAACTTTAAAAGTTTGAGGGGTCTTTGCATAGAAAGAGGTTTACGCATTGGTAAGAAACCTACCAAGGATCTTCTCCTTAGCCTTCTCCTAGAAAGTGACCAGAACAAGTGTGGCCCATCCCAGGATCAGGAGGTAGAGGAGGGGGCTACCCATCAAAAATAGAATCAGGGGAGGGCCCTGAGGACTCTGGGAAGGGTTCATCTAAAGACCTGTCAGCTGACAAACCACCTAGTGACACTGGTAGTGGGAGGGGGTCACACACTAGTAGGACACCGTTCACTCCAAAAGGCCAGGTAACTAGGGTTCAGGTAGTTAGAGACAGGTCCACTTCTGCACATTCCCACATGTCCTCTGTGTCTCAGAATTCCCAAGCCTCCCACCCTGAGGATAACACCCTATACAGGGAACTCAGAAAGCTGAGGTTGGAAGAGGCCAGACTGAAGCTGAGACAGCAGCAGTTGGCCTTATACAGGGAATCTCTAGATGTAGAGAGGGAGAGGCAGATGTTGGGGTTAGTTCCCCATGGTGGCAGCAGCAGTGTTCTTGATATTAATCCTGTAAAAGAACACGATTATAGGAACCTGCACAAAATTGTCCCCCCTTACAAGGAGGGGGATGACATCAACAAGTGTTTTGCTGCACTTGAGAGGGCCTGTATGGTACAGTTGGTCCCTCAAAGGCAGTGGGTTGCTATATTGGGGTTATCATTCACTGGAAAAGATAGGGATAGGCTCCTTACTGTTAGGGAAAGTGATGCCAATAACTACAAAGTTTTGAAAGATGCACTCTTATATGGATTTGGCTTAACCACTGAACAACACAGGATAAAGTTCAGAGATACCAGAAAAGAGTCCTCTCAAGACTGGACAGACTTTGTAGACTGTTCAGTGAAGGCCTTGGAGGGATGGTTACATGGCAGTAAGGTGACTGACTATGAAAGCCTATATAATCTAATCCTGAGAGAGCATATTTTGAGCAATTGTGTGTCTGAGTTGTTGCATCAGTACTTGGTAGACTCAGATCTGACCTCTCCCCAAGAATTGGGAAAGAAGGCGGACAAATGGGTCAGAACAAGAGTGAACAGAAAAGTACACAGGTGGTGACAAGGATGGCAAGAAGAAGGATGGTAAGTCTTCCTACAAGGGTAGGGACAAAGATAAAAACATTCTGAGCCTTCATCAGGCCCACAAAAATCCTCTGGGGGTGGTGGGTCCAAATCCTCTTCTAACAATCAAAAGAAGCCATGGTGTTATTTATGTAAGAGTAAAGGCCATTGGGCAAGTGATTCCACCTTCTCAAAGAAAAACACCAAGGCTTCCACTACAACAACCCCAACTGTGTCCTCTAGTGCCCCTAGTAATAGCAGTGGTGGCGGGAAGTCTACTACAAATAGCCAATCAAAGGGTGTAGCTGGGCTCACCGTTGGTAATGTAGTTGGGGTTGGTCTTGTTAGGGAGACCACAGAGGCTGTTTGAGTCTCTGATGGTGGTATTGACTTTGCCACCTTGGTTGCTTGTCCCCTTAATATGGGTAAGTATAAGCAACTTCCCCTAATAAATGGAGTTGAAGTTTAGGCCTACAGGGATACAGGAGCCAGTGTCACTATGGTGATTGAGAAACTGGTTCCCCCTGATCAACACCTACTTGGTCAGCAGTACCAAGTGACTGACGCTCATAACAACACTCTTAGCCACCCCATGGCTGTTGTGAATCTCAGCTGGGGTGGGGGGGGGTTACTGGTCCAAAGAAAGTTGTGGTAGCCACTGATTTACCTGTAGACTGCTTACTAGGCAATGATTTGGAGACATCAGCTTGGGCTAAAGTGGAGTTGGAGGCTCATGCAGCAATGCTGGGTATTCCAGGGTATATCTTTGCTCTCACGAGGGCTCAGGCCCAGAAGCAAAGAGGACAGGGAAGCCTGGATCCTGGAACCATGGACCAAGTGCTCCCAAAAGCGAAGGGTAAATCCTTGCCCACTATCCCTCCCTCTCCAGAAGATTCCCCTTTTGAGGAAGAGGAATCTTCTCCCTGTGCAGAACCTACAGCAGATGAGCTGGCAGCAGACACTGCTGAGCTTTTGGGTGCAGGGGGCCTGCTAGGGTAGAGCTGAGTGTGTCACAGCAGACTTGTCCCACACTAGGGGGTTTAAGACAGCAAGCTGTCAAACAGCAGAATGGGGACATCACTGATAGCCATAAGGTCTATTGGGAAGATTACCTCCTCTACACTGAGTCAAGGGACCCTAAACCTTGAGCTACCAGGGGATTGGTCATCCCTTTGCAATATAGGGACTTTCTTCTGACCTTGGCACATGATACTCCTTTGGCTGGGCATTTGGGCCAAAGTAAAACCTGGGATAGACTTGTTCCATTGTTTCACTGGCCTCACATGTCAGAGGACACTAAGGAGTTTTGTCGGTCCTGTGTGACCTGCCAAGCCAGTGGCAAGACTGGTGGCACACCTAAGGCCCCCTTAATTCCACTACCTGTGGTTAGGGTGCCATTTGAAAGGGTAGGGGTTGACATAGTTGGACCCCTTGACCCTCCAACAGCTTCAGGCAATAGATTCATCCTTGTGGTAGTGGACCATGCCACTAGGTATCCTGAAGCAATTCCCTTAAGGACCACTACAGCTCCTGCAGTGGCAAAAGCCCTCCTGGGAATCTTTTCCAGAGTAGGTTTCCCTAAGGAAGTGGTGTCAGACAGAGGTAGTAACCTCATGTCTGCATACCTGAAAGCTATGTGGAAGGAATGTGGTGTAACTTATAAGTTCACTACTCCTTATCATCCACAGACAAATGGTCTGGTTGAAAGGTTCAATAAAACTCTCAAAGGTATGATTATGGGACTCCCTGAAAAACTCAGAAGGAGATGGGATGTCCTGTTGCCAAGCCTCCTTTTTGCTTACAGGGAGGTACCCCAAAATGGAGTGGGCTTTAGCCCCTTTGAACTCCTCTTTGGGCTCCCTGTAAGAGGTCTCCTTGCTCTTGTGAAGGAGGGTTGGGTACAACCTTTAAAAGCTCCAAAACAAGACATTGTGGACTATGTTCTTGGCCTAAGATCCAGAGTACATGAAAAAGGCCAGTAAAAACCTTCAGGCCAGCCAAGAGCTCAAAAAGCAATGGCATGACCAGAAGGCTCTCCTGACCCAGTACCACCCAGGAAAGAAGGGATGGGTATTGGAGCATGTGGCCCCAAGAGCACTCCAGGACAAATGGAGTGGGCCCCATCTCATTGTTGAAAAGAAGGGTGAGGTCACCTACTTGTTAGACCTGGGCATTGCCAGGAGTCCCTTTACGGTGCTCCATGTCAATCGCCTAAAACCTTACTATGACAGGGCTGACTTAACCCTGCTCATGGCAACTGATGAGGGGCAGGAAGAAGAGAGTGACCCTCTCCCTGGCCTCTTCTCCACCACTGAAGCTGATAGCTTAGTGGAGGGAGTGGTGCTTGCAGATTGCCTTACTGCTGAGCAGAAGGACAACTGTCTAAATCTCCTAGGCCAATAACAACTACCTGGTGTGAGCACACAATCAACACTGGAGACAGTTTATCTGTCAAAAGTAAGATTTATAGGCAGCCTGACCATGTCAGAGATTGCATGAAACACGAGGTACAGAAAATGCTGGACCTAGGAGTGATTGAGCCTTCAGAGAGCCCATGGGCTAGCCCAGTGGTGTTTGTCCCAAAACCTCACAGTAAAGATGGTAAAAGAGAAATGAGGTTTTGTGTTGACTACAGAGGTCTCAATCAAGCAACCAAAACTGATGCTCACCCTATACCCAGGGCAGATGAGCTGATAGAAACACTGGCTTCTGCCAAGTATCTAAGCACGTTTGATTTAACTGCAGGGTATTGGCAGATTAAATTGTCAGAAGATGTTAAACCTAAAACTGCATTTTCCACCATTGTAGGGCACTATCAGTTCACTGTTATGCCCTATGGTTTGAAAAATGCACCTGCCACCTTTCAGAGGTTGGTGAACACAGTTCTGCAAGGTTTGGAAGCTTTTAGTGCAGCATATCTAGATGATATAGCTGTCTCTAGCTCCACCTGGGATGAGCACCTGGTCCACCTGTGGAAAGTTTTGGAGGCCCTGCAAAAGGCAGGCATCACTATCAAGGCTTCAAAGTGCCAGATAGGGCAGGGGAAAGTGGTTTATCTGGGCCACCTGGTAGGTGGGGAACAGATTGCACCACTATTGGGGAAGATCCAAACCATTATGGAATGGGCTCTCCCTACAACTCAAACCCAGGTGAGAGCCTTCTTAGACCTCACAGGGTACTACAGGAGGTTCATTAAGAACTATGGCTCCATTGCAGCTCCTCTTAATGACCTCACTAGTAAGAAGGTATTGTGTACAGCTAGCTGTCAAAACGCTTTTGATGAGCTAAAACAGGCCATGTGCTCTGCACCTGTCCTAAAAAGCCCTTGTTACTCCAAGAAATTCATAGTCCAGGCTGATGCTTCTGAATTAGGGGTAGGGGCAGTTCTATCACAGCTTAACACTGAGGGCTATGATCAACCTATTGCTTTTATCAGCAGGAGGTTGACCCCTAGAGAAAAGCTTTGGTCTGCCATAGAGAGGGAGGCCTTTGCTGTGGTCAGGGCACTGAAAAAGTTGAGGCCATACCTGTTTGGTACTCACTTTATTGTTCAGACAAACCACAAACTTCTATTATGGCTTAAACAAATGAAAGGTGAACACCCTAAATTGTTGAGGTGGTCCATCTCTCTACCTAGAGGGAATGGACTATATAGTGGAACATGGACCTGGGAGTACCCACTCCAATGCAGATGGACTCTCCAGATATTTCCACTTAGACAATGAAGACTCATCTGGGCAAGGTTAGCCTTATTGTCCCTCGTTTGGGGGAGTTGTGTAGGAAAGTACCATCTTGCCTGGCATGTTACCCCCATTTTTTACTTGTGTGTCAGTTTGTTTTTGGCTGTCTCACTGGGATCCCGTTAGCCAGGACCCCAGTGGTCATAGTTGTGTCCTGAATGTGTGTTCCCTGTGTACTGCCTAACTGTGTCACTGAGGCTCTGCTAATCAGAACCTCAGTGCTTATGCACTCTCTGCCTTTAAAATTGTCACTGCAGGCTAGTGACCATTTTTACCAAGTCTAATTGGCACACTGGGACACCCTTATAATTCCCTAGTATATGGTACCTAGGTACCCAGGGTATTGGGGTTCCAGGAGATCCCTGTGGGCTGCAGCATTTCTTTTGCCACCCATAGGGAGCTCAGACCAATATTACACAGTACTGCCACTGCAGCCTGAGTGAAATAACATCCACGTTATTTCACAGCCATTTTTCACTGCACTTAAGAAACTTATAAGTCACCTATATGTCTAACCCTCACTTGGTGAAGGTTAGGTGCAAAGTTACTAAGTGTGAGGGCACCCTGGCACTAGCCAAGGTGCCCCCACATAGTTCAGGGCAATTTCCCCAGACTTTGTGAGTGTGGGAACACCATTACACGAATACACTACATATAGGTCAATACTTATACGTAGCTTCACAATGGTAACTCCGAACATGGCCATGTAACATGTCTAGGATCATGGAATTGTCCCCCTACGCCAAATCTGGTATTGGGGTGCCAATCCCATGCATCCCCGGGGCTCCAGCATGGACCCTGGATACTGCCAAACCAGCTCTCTGGGGTTTTCACTGCAGCTACCGCTGCTGCTAACCCACAGACAGGCTTCTGCCCTCCTGAGGTCTGGGCAGCCCAGTCCCAGGAAGGCAGAACAAAGGATTTCCTCTGAGAGAGGGTGTTACACCCTCTCCCTTTGGAAATAGGTGTTAAGGGCCTGAGAGGAGTAGCCTCTGCTGGCCTCTGGAAATGCTTTGAAGGGCACAGATGGTGCCCTCCTTGCAAAAACGGGTCTACACTGGTTCATGGAACCCCCAGCCTTGCTCTGGCGGGAAACTGGACAAAGGAAAGGGGAGTGACCACTCCCCTGTCCATCACCACCCCAGTGGTGGTGCCCAGAGCTCCTCCAGTGTGTCCCAGACCTCTGCAATCTTGAATCCAGAGGTGTGAGGGCACAATAGAGGCCTCTGCGTGGCCAGTGCCAGCAGGTGAGGTCAGCGACCCCTCTTGCTAGGTGCCTACCTGACTAGGTGGCCAATCCTCCTCTGAGGGATATTTAGGGTCTCTCCTGTGGGCTTTTCCTCAGATAACGAATGCAAGAGCTCACCAGAGTTCCTCCGCATCTCCCTCTTCGACTTCTGCCAAGGATCGACCGCTGACATCTCCAGGACACCTGCAAAACTGCAACAAAGTAGCAAGAAGTCTACCAGTGACATTGTAGCACCTAATCCTGCTGGATTTCTCAACTGTTTCCTGGTGGTGCATGTTCTGGGGGCTGTCTGCCTTCACCCTGCACTGGAAGCCAAGAAGAAATCTCCTGTGGGTCAACGGAATCTTCCCCCTGCTACCACAGGCACCTAACTCCTGCTTCACTGGTCCTATGGGACCGCTCTCATCGTGACGAGTGTGCTCCCTGGAACACATGTGCTGGATCCAAGTGACCCCGACAGTCCAGTGGTCCATCTGTCCAAATTTGGCAGAGGTAAGTCCTTGCCTCCCCTCGCCAGACAGTAATCTTGTGTACTGTGTGAACTGCAGCTGCTAGGGCTTCTCTGCACTTTTGCAAGGAATCCTTCGTGCACATCACAGCCCAGGTCGCCAGCACTCCGTCCTGCATTGCTCAACTCGCTTAGTTGACCACCAGCTTTGTCGGACCCACCTTTGTAGTGTTGAGATGACCGCAGTGCTCAATTTTCTCCTGGTCCTTCCTGGGGCCGGGTAGCACCCATTTTCTTCAACTGCGACCTTTGCAGCTAGCAAGGCTTGTTTGCGTTCTTTCTTCATAGAAACAACTCTTCATCCTCCAGCATTCTGTGGAACATCTTCTGTGCAAAGGAAAAGTTCTTGGCATCTTCCGTTGTTGCAGAATCTTCAGCTTCTTCCAGCCGGAGGCAGCCATTTTGTACCTTCATCCGGGGTTTAGTGGGCTCCCGCCCCCCCTGGACACTTTCGTGACTCTTGGACTTGGTCCCCTTCCTTTACAGGCCCAGGAATCCATCTTCAGTGCTTTGCAGTCAGTTGTGGTCTTTGCAGAATCTCCTATCACGACTTTAGTGTGTTTTCTGGGGAAGCAGGGTAACTTTACTCTTACTTTTCAGGGTCTTGTGGTGGGTATCTTGGACACCCTTTGTGTTTTCTTACACTCCCAGCGACCATCTACCCACTGCACTAGGCCTGGAGTCCCTAAGTGGTTCGCATCCACTTTCTTAGTATACGGTTTGTGTTTCCCCGTAGACCTAATGCATCCTATTGTATTCTACAGAGTTTGCACGACTTTTCTAACTGTTTACTTACCTGATTTTGGTTTGTGTGTATATTTTGTGTATTTTACTTACCTCCTAAGGGACTATGGCGGTTATTACAACATTGGCGGTAAAAGCCGCTTACCGCCGTGCAGAAGACCGCCAACACACTGCAGCGGCCACGGAAAACCGCCACAGCTATTATGACCCACATCTCGGAATCCGACAAAATTCAGACACCCACACAAGTCCGCCACACCAAAGGTCAGTGATAAACAGGCAAAAACAAAACCTCCACCGTCACGCCAACAGAATTACGCCCACACTATCACGACACACGAATCCACGCGGCGGTCTTTCAACCGCAGTATTCCATTGGCGGTACACACCGCCGCGCTCAAAATACACACACTTCTACAAAACACAGCCACATTGGACAATTCAAAATACACACACCTGATACACATACACACACCACTCCCACACACCCATTACAATATAAAACACACACCCACATCACCCACAAACCCCTACGACCGATATTACAGAGAGAAGGCCAGAGAGAGACACCACCATCCACAAACTAGCATCCACAGGCACACAACACCATCACCCACACAACTTCCACGCACAAAACACCACACACCACTACATATCACCACACTTAACACCACACACACCACCCCACACATCACTTACACCACCCCATGGCACGGCAAAGACACCCCAGGTTTTCGGAGGAGGAGCTCAGGGTCATGGTGGAGGAAATCGTCCGGGTAGAGCCACAGCTATTTGGATCACAGGTGCAGCACACCTCAATTGCAAGGAAGATGGAGCTATGGCGAAGAATAGTCGACAGGGTCAACGCAGTGGGACAACACCCAAGAAATCGGGACGACATCATGAAGAGGTGGAACGACCTACAGGGGAAGGTGCGTTCCGTGGTCTCAAGACACCACCAGGCGGTTTAACGGACTGACGGCGGACCCCCACCTCCTCCCCCACAACTAACAACATGGGAGGAGCAGGTCTTGGCGATTCTGCATCCTGAGGGCCTCGCAGGAGTTGGTGGAGGAATGGACTCTGGTAAGTCAAACCTTTAACTACCATATCCCCCCCCTACCTGAATGCTATCACATTCCCCCACCCTCGCCCCCACCCCTATCACTCCAACTCCTCACAAATGTACCAATATCACAAACCACCCATCCCAACACCAAGCCCTGCATGCAACACCAACGCATGGACACCCATCACTAAAGCATGTCCACTGCACATACCCATACACCCCCCTAAACCATCATCACACAAGCTCCCACACAGGAATGCTAGCACTGGGGTACACACTCACCCACCCATTGCACACCATGACACACACAGATGCAATAATCATGCCTTAACACACCTGCAGGACCACTACCCAACGTCACCAGACAGGAGGGTCCAGACATCTTCACTCCACCCACAGAAGAGGCCGACAGTGATGACAGCAGCTCTGTCCAACTGGATCTAGATGACCAGCCCGGACCATCGTGGGCCTCAGACAGTCAGTTCCCCTCACACAGGCACAGGCCACCACAGACCTTCCCCCCTCTGGAAACACCAGCACAGCACCCACCCAGCGGGCCCATACCTCCGTCCCTAGGACACGTCAATCAGCTGTGTGTCCACCACTACAGGGAACCCAGGATAACCCACCACCCCAACAACAACAGGGACCTGGGGGCAGTGGCAGTGGGCACATGGTCCAGGGGACGGAGGCCCAGGAACACAGGGGAACTGGGAGGGCTGCAGTGCGACAGGGGGCGGACAGGCCAAGGGAACCCACTCTCCACGAAGCCCTCTCCTCCATCATGGGAGCATGCCACCACTCCCAGGAGATGATGGCAACGGTACTGGCCAAGTTTCAGGAGACCCAGCGCATCCAGGAGGAACAGTATTTGGGCTTCAGGGAGGAACTCAGAACCATCAGCTCCGCCCTGGTAGGGGCGCTGAAGGAAATACTCAACACCAGGAGGGACACTGTGGCACTACAAGGGGCCCCTGACACTAGCATGGACGATGAACTTCCCACCACCTCCGCCGGCGCTAGTGGACAGGAGGCACCGCCACAGGACCACCACACCAGCACCCCACCCCCTGCAGACGGAGAATCACCACGCAAGCGGTCCCTGAGATCCAGGAACAAGACAGAGCACATTGCCAAGACCCACACCAAGAAATGAGACCACCCTGATTGTCATCCCACTGTCCCACTTTGTCACCCTGTCCATATTGAAACTGACCCAGCTCCACTTCCTATACCCATATAGGCAATGCACCTGTGAGACTAATAGACTGGACTCTGCCATGGCCACTCCTCCGTCATCACCCCTCACCATTTAACTTCCCCCTCTAATATTTTGTAGTTAAATAAACACACCTAAAGCACCAAAAGATATGGAGTCTGTCTGTGATTTCAAAATAGTGTATTTGCAGTTACAGTGACAAAATTCTCAGGAAATAATAATGTCAACATACCTATGTCACACAGCTCTAGTCCATGAGGAGTCTAAGCAGATGACACACGTTGGGACCCACACCTGTGAAACCGTAAGGGAAAGTGACAACTCAGTGACCATACACTGGGTAAAATCGACAGATAGGACAGAGGTAGAAGTGTAAAAGTACATGTAGTAGGCAGGAATGTATTCTCACCTGTGTTTCACTGGAAATATTGCTGGATGACTGAGTCCCTGTTGTCCATGTCTTCTTTCTCTGCTTCCTCCTCCTCACTGTCCACAGGCTCCACAGCTGCCACAACACCGCCATCTGGACCATCCTCCTGCAGAAAAGGCACCTGTCGTCGCAAAGCCAAGTTATGAAGCATACAGCAGGCCACGATGATCTGGCACACCTTCTTTGGTGAGTAGAATAGGGATCCACCTGTCATATGGAGGCACTGGAACCTGGCCTTCAGGAGGCCGAAGGTGCGTTCGATCACCCTCCTAGTCCGCCCATGGGCCTCATTGTAGCGTTCCTCTGCCCTTGTCCTGGGATTCCTCACTGGGGTCAGTAGCCATGACAGGTTGGGGTAACCAGAGTCACCTAATAGCCACACACAGTGCCTCTGGAGTTGACCCATCACATAAGGGATGCTGCTATTCCGCATGATGTGGGCGTCATGCACAGAGCCAGGGAACATGGCATTCACATGGGAGATGTACTGGTCGGCCAAACATACCATCTGTACATTCATGGAATGATAACTCCTCCGGTTCCTGTACACCTGTTCACTCCTGTGGGGGGGGACCAAAGCCACATGGGTCCCATCAATGCACCTATGATGTTGGGGATATGTCCAAGGGCATAGAAATCACATTTCACTGTAGGCAAGTCCTCCACCTGAGGGAAAACGATGTAGCTCCACATGTGTTTCAGCAGGGCAGACAACACTCTGGACAATACGTTGGAAAACATAGGCTGGGACATCCATGATGCCATGGCCACAGTTATTTGAAAAGACCCACTTGCAAGGAAATGGAGCACTGATAGCACCTGCACTTGAGGGGGTATTCCTGTGGGATGGCGGATTGCTGACATCAGGTCTGGCTCCAACTGGGTACACAGTTCCTGGATTGTGGCACGGTCAAACCTGTAGGTGATTATCAAATGTCGCTCCTCCATTGTCGACAGGTCCACCAGCGGTCGGTACACCGGAGGATTCCGCCATCTCCTCACATATCCCAGTGGACGGTGCCAATGAAGGACAACAGCGAGCACAGAGTCAAACAACTCAGCGGTATGTACCCACAGTCTACATAGAACACCATTCATACACAAAATCTGGCCTGTATGTGTGTAGAGAGTAGGCCTAGGTATGTGTGACGCAGTTGGTAATTAGGCCATGTGGGCCCCTGAAATGGCGGCTGCCTGACCTGTAAAGTGGGACAGTGGGATGTGAGGTAACTGGGCTGGCGTTGTACACCGTCGCGGTAGGCGGTCGAAGACCGTGGCGCAATGCTGCACTGGTTAACATTGGAACCTATGGGTTCCAGGAGCCAATGACGATGTACGCCGGCGGTGATGGTACGCACCGCCGTGGACGTGACCGCCGCAGACGTGACCGCCATTTACTATTTGTTGAATCACTCGATACCTGATCTTCGACAGGAGAGGACGTACACTGCAAGTACTGCTGTGTCCTCGGTCTGGAAGAGACAATGGCTCATGCGTCTGGGAAAAGGGCCCCTGCCTTCACATCGGAGGAGTTAAAGAAGCTCGTCGATGGGGTCCTCCCCCAGTACACGCTACTCTACGGTCCTCCAGACCAAAAGGTAAGTACACAGGGAGCATGTAGTACGGGCTATGCCTGTGTGGGGAGGGCTGGTTGTAAGAAGGAAGGGGGCAGAGTTCTGAGTGCATGAAAGACGGTGGGTGCATGTGCCACATGGCAAGGTTAGGGATGGGGGCCACTCACTTTGACGGCGCAGTTGGTAATGACTTCTCTTCTACCCCTGTACATTTCATGTAGGTCAGCGCCCACCAGAAGAAGGATATTGGGCGCGCCACCGCCAAGGACGTCCGGACCCTGGGGGTCCACCACAGACGGAGCACCCACTGCTGTAAAAGATGGGAGGACATTTGCCGCTGGAGCAAGAAGATGGCGGAGGCTCAGCTGGGGATGGCCTCCCAACGTGGGAGGGGTGCCCTTCGAACCATGACCCCCCTGATGTTCCGGATCCTGCCGGTGGCCTACCCGGAGTTGGATGGGCGCTTGAGGGCATCACAGCAGACACAAGGGGGTGAGTACACTCTCATTCAGCTTACTTTGCGCGCAGTGGAGGTGTCTGGGTGGGGGAGGAGGGCTGTGGGTTTCCCTAGGCCAAGGCCAGTTCCGTAGGCTAGGCCCCTTCATAAGGCATGGCCCTGTGGCCCCTCACCCCACCGCTGTAGAGTGCCAAGTACAGCTATTCATGCACCTGTGTCATCTATGTGTGCAGATGTCGTCCATAGCCTTGTAGGCCATTTCCCAGGAATTGCACTGTAGAGCCCAAGAGCGCGGCGTAGTGCAGGGGGCTGCTGTGTCTGTCTTGTCTGCCAACGGTAGCAGTAAGCCATGCACTCAACATGTCTTTCTTCTGTTTCCCCCCCACCCTTTTTGTGGTCTCCCTGTTCTTGTGTGCATTAGCATCATCAGGCGGAGGAGCAGTGGCACCGGAGCACGAGGTAGCTGCATCCCACACGGCCATGGAGGGCCACACTACGGACTCTGAATACACCAGTGGGACGGAGGGTGAGGGGAGCACCACAGCGGGGACAGGAGCTGCAACCAGCGACACAGACTCGTCCTCCGATGGGAGCTCCCTTGTGGTGGCGGCAACATCTGTGCCCCTCACTACTACAGGTACAGCCGCCACCCCCCCTATCAGCACCGCCCTCCCAGCAGCCCCTCAGCCGTCGCCCCGTGCCCGCTCACCCAGGAGGGTGGGCATCACCTTCGCCTCAGGCACCTCAGCCCCTGCCCCTGTCACCTCTGCTGCCCTCAGTGAGGAGGCCATTGACCTCCTCAGGTCCCTCACTGTTGGGCAGTCTACCATTTTGAATGCCATCCAGGGTGTAGAAAGGGAGTTGCAACAAACCAATGCATTCCTGGAGGGCATTCATTCTGGTCAGGCGGCCCTTCATCGAACCTTTCCAACTCTGGCCTCAGCTCTGATAGCAGCCATTGTCCTTGTGTCTACCCTCCCCCCTCCAACTTCCTCCACCCAGACCCAATGCCCTGTACCTCTGCCTATCCCAAGCACACCATCAGACCAGCCTGCACACACCTCACCACACAAGGGAAGCTCAGGCAAACATAAGCACCACACATCCCACAGGCACTCATGCAAGCATCACACACATATAGACACACCAACATCCACTGCCTCCACTGTGTCCCCCAACTCCTCGTCTCCCTTCTACCTCCCAGTCTTGTCTACACTCACACCTGCATGCACTACCACTACAGCCACTACGTCCCGCACCAGCACACCCACCAACACACCCCGCTCACGTGCACTCACCACCCCACTACCATTCACACGTCCCCTGTGTCCTCTCCCAGTGTGTCTGTGACGCCCCCTCCCAAGATACACAAACGAAGGCACACACCCACCCAACATACATCCACCTCACAAAAGCCTCCAGCGCATGCACCTGCACCCAAAGCCACAAAACTTACACCTCCCACAACCACCACCTCTTCCTCCACTCCCAAACCCCCTCCAGCTACCCGCCCCAGTGTCTCCAAACAACTTTTCCTGTCTACCCTTAACCTATTTCCCACCACCCCCCTCGTCCAACTCATAGGTCCCGAACTAGCACCTCAGCCACAAAATCTCCGAGACCAGTGGTGCCTGTTGTCACAGGTATGTGGAGTGCACCGGCCACCAGGCCAGCCAGTGTGGCACGGAGCCACAGCACAGCCAGTCCCCCCCTGTGAAGCACCAGAAGTTGGCCACTGCCCGGCGGGAGAGGGGGAAGACTCCAGCCTGCCAAGCCGTTCACAGGGGTCCCGGGGGGAGTGTGGACTCAGCTGTGACTCCTCCCAAGGAGGGGAAGGGGCAGAAGAAACCTGGAAAGTCTGGGAGGAGCAGCACAGCGGAGAAGACCGCCATCATCCCCGCTGGCCAGGAGGCCACCGCCAGCCCCATCGTCACTGGCCAGGAGGCCCCCACCAGCCACAGCCCAGCTGCCCAGGAGGACCCCGCCAGCCACTGCCCAGCTGCCCAGGAGGACCCCGCCAGCCACAGCCCAGCTGCCCAGGAGGGCCCCGCCAGCCACAGGCCAGCTGCCCAGGAGGGCCCCGCCAGCCACAGCCCAGCTGTCCAGAAGGGCCCCACCAGCCACAGCCCAGCTGCCCAGGAGGGCCCCGCCAGCCGCAGCCCAGCTGCCCAGGAACACCCCGCCAGCCACAGCCCAGCTGCCCAGGAGGACCCCGCCAGCCACAGCCCAGCTGACCAATGAAGGACTGCCAGCCCCAGCCCAGCTGGGCAATGAATGACCGCCAAGCACCGCTGAACAGGGCAAGCACCGCCAAGTCAAGCAGCGCTGAACAGGGCAAGCACCGCCAAGTCAAGCAGCGCTGAACAGGTCAAGGACCGCCAAGTCAAGCACCGCTGAACAGGGCAAGGACCGCTGATCAGGGCAAGGACCGCCAAGTCAAGCACCGCTGAACAGGGCAAGGACCGCCAAGTCAAGCACTGCTAAACAGGGCAAGCACCACCAAGTCAAGCACCGCTGAACAGGGCAAGCACCGCCAAGTCAAGCACCGCTGAACAGGGCAAGGACCGCTGAACAGGGCAAGGACCGCCAAGTCAAGCACCGCTGAACAGGGCAAGCACCTCTGAACAGGGCAAGCACCGCCAAGTCAAGCACCGCTGAACAGGGCAAGCACCGCTGAACAGGGCAAGGACCGCCAAGTCAAGCACCGCTGAACAGGGCAAGCACCGCCAAGTCAAGCACCGCCAAGTCAAGCACCGCTGAACAGGGCAAGCACCGCTGAACAGGGCAAGCACCGCCAAGTCAAGCACCGCTGAACAGGGCAAGCACCGCCAAGTCAAGCACCGATGAACAGGGCAAGGACCGCTGAACAGGGCAAGGACCGCCAAGTCAAGCACCGCTGAACAGGGCAAGCACGCCAAGTCAAGCAGCGCTGAACAGGGCAAGCACCGCTGAACAGGGCAAGGACCGCCAAGTCAAGCACCGCTGAACAGGGCAAGCACCGCTGAACAGGGCAAGCACCGCCAAGTCAAGCACTGCAAGCCCATGAGCGGCAGGTGCACTGACGCAACAGGGACCATCACGGGGTGAGTGATGCGCTCTGGGCACCAGTTCCTCACCAGAACCAGTGGAGACATGCATCCACTCCGTCTGTCCTGCACAGGATGAAGCACTCTGAGCACCAGTCCCCCTCCAGAACCAGTGGAGACATGCATCCACTACGTCTGTCCTGCACAGGATGAAGCACTCTGGGCACCAGTCCCTCTCCAGAACCAGTGGAGACATGCATCCACTACGTCTGTCCTTCACAGGATGAAGCACTCTGGGCACCAGTCCCCCTCCAGAACCAGTGGAGACATGCATCCACTACGTCTCTCCTGCACAGGATGAAGCACTCTGGGCACCAGTCCCCCTCCAGAACCAGTGGAGACATGCATCCACTCCGTCTGTCCTGCACAGGATGAAGCACTCTGGGCACCAGTCCCCCTCCAGAACCAGTGGAGACATGCATCCACTCCGTCTGTCCTGCACAGGATGAAGCACTCTGGGCACCAGTCCCCCTCCAGAACCAGTGGAGACATGCATCCACTCCGTCTGTCCTTCACAGGATGAAGCACTCTGGGCACCAGTCCCCCTCCAGAACCAGTGAAGACATGCATCCACTACGTCTGTCCTGCACAGGATGAAGCACTCTGGGCACCAGTCCCCCTCCAGAACCAGTGGAGACTGTTATCCACTTGAGAGACTGTGGCTTTGCACTCCCCAGGATGGTACAGTGGGCAAACCACCCACTGTAGAGACTTGAGAGACTGTGGCTTTGCACTCCCCAGGATGGTACAGTGGGCAAACCACCCACTGGAGAGACTTGAGAGACTGTGGCTTTGCACTCCCCAGGATTGAACAGTGGGCAAACCACCCACTGTAGAGACTTGAGAGACTGTGGCTTTGCACTCCCCAGGATGGTACAGTGGGCAAACCACCCACTGTAGAGACTTGAGAGACTGTGGCTTTGCACTCCCCAGGATGGTACAGTGGGCAAACCACCCACTGTAGAGACTTGAGAGACTGTGGCTTTGCACTCCCCAGGATTGAACAGTGGGCAAACCACCCACTGTAGAGACTTGAGAGACTGTGGCTTTGCACTCCCCAGGATTGAACAGTAGGCAAACCACCCACTGTAGAGACTTGAGAGACTGTGGCTTTGCACTCCCCAGGATTGAACACTGGGCAAACCACCTACTGTAGAAACTTGAGAGACTGTGGCTTTGCACTCCCCAGTATGGTACAGTGGGCAAACCACCCACTGTAGAGACTTGAGAGACTGTGGCTTTGCACTCCCCAGGATTGAACAGTGGGCAAACCACCCACTGTAGAGACTTGGGAGACTGTGGCTTGGCACTCCCCAGGATGGTACAGTGGGCAAACCACCCACTGTAGAGACCTTAGAGACTGTGGCTTTCCACTCCCCAGGATTGAACAGTGGGCAAACCACCCACTGTAGAGACTTAAGAGACTGTGGCTTTGCACTCCCCAGGATTGAACAGTGGGCAAACCACCCACTGTAGAGACTTGAGAGACTGTGGTTTTGCACTCCCCTGGATGGTACAGTGGGCAAACCACCCACTGTAGAGACTTGAGAGACTGTGGCTTTGCACTCCCCAGGATTGAACAGTGGGCAAACCACCCACTGTAGAGACTTGAGAGACTGTGGCTTTGCACTCCCCAGGATACATCAATGGGCATGGAGCCCCCTTGTGGTTCTGGAGTCGTCCACTCATCCGGCCGAGGTGCCCCCCCTTCCCTTCCCCCTGAGGTGCCTGTTGTATTTCTATCTGATGCCCCAGCAGTGTTCTCTCTGTTTTGATCTGGTATCGTGTGTGGGCCTCGCCCATGCATTTTGGGCCCAGTGGTCCACGGACTATAAATGGTGCAATACCTGAACTATTAATCGTGGTGGTTATTTAGTTAATAGTGTATATATGTATATTTTTGCTTACTGAATTTTGATATATTACAATGATTACACTCATTTCCTTTTGTCTTTGCATTCTTCCAGGGAGGTTGGGGGGTGTAACTGTAATGTATAGATATGCATTGGTGTGTGTGTTGTAGTGGGTGTGGGGGGTGGGGGTGTTGCGTGTGTGTGTCCCTGTTTTTTCCCTCCCCCCTCCCCTGTGTCGTAGGTGCAGTACTCACCGTGGTCTTCGCTGCCGGCTTTGGTGCTCCTGGTACAGGAGCAGGAAGACTATTGCAGGAAGAATATGGAGTTCCGGCTCCATGGTGTCCTCCTTCCTCGTGGAGTGTGTAGAAGTGAGCGTTTTTCATTCGAAATGCCTGTTTCTGCCATGTTTTTATCTACGTGAATCCGCCCCGGAAAAGGTGGCGGATTGGACTGTTGTAATACTGTGGGCGGTACTTTGTCCTCCGCCTGTCTGTTGGCGGTTACCGCTGGGGTGTTTGTTTGTACCGCCGTGGCGGTCGGAGTGTTAAAGTGGCTGTCTTTGTTGGCGGTTTCCGCCACGGTCGTAATTCCAAAATTTTTACAGCCGGCCTGTTGGCGGTCTTACCGCCGCTTTAACACCGTCCGCCAGGGTTGTAATGACCACCTATATCCTCTGAGATATGTTTTGGCACATTGTCACTAAAATAAAGTACCTTTATTTTTAGTAACTCTGAGTATTGTGATTCTTATGATATAGTGCTATATTATATAAGTGGTATGGTAGGAGTTTTGCATGTCTCCTAGTTCAGCCTAAGCTGCTCTGCTATAGCTACCTCTATCAGCCCAGGCTGCTAGAACACTACTAATCTACTAATAAGGGTTAACTGGACCTGGCACAAGGTGTAAGTACCATCAGGTACCCATTATAAGCCAGGCCAGCCTCCTACAGTAGTCCAACACCATATCATCTATAATGTTGACAAGTGCATTTGCAGGCACCGCTGGCAACCTCATGGCTCGGCCCTTAAGGATCTCATGCGGTGTCAATCCTGTCTGCCTGTCGGGTGTGTTTCTCATTGACATCAACACTAAAAGCAATGCGTCAGGCCATTTCAAATTTGTGGACGCACACATGTCTGCAACCCTTGACTTCAATGTATCACCTGTTCCACTAGTCTTGATGCTTCAGGGCGGTAACTACAATGTAACTTCTGCTCAATGTTCAATGCTGCACACAGTGATTTAATTACTTCATTGTTGAAGTGACTTCCCCTATCTGATTCTAAAGAGATCGGAAACCCTAAACGTAGTATCAGTTCCCTAATTAGTAGTTTCGCTACTGTGAGTCTATCATTTCTTTGTGTAGGGTAAGCTTCAATCCAGTGACTACAGATGCAAATAATCACCAACACATATCTCAAACCTCCACACACAGGCATCTCAATAAAACCCATCCGCATTCTGCTGAGTGGGCCTCCTGCTCTTCCAGTGTGGCTCAAATTAACCACTGTCTCTTTTCCCACTTTACTTGTTGGCAAATGACACAACAATGGCAAACTGCTTCAGCAACGTGTCTAAACCTTGGGTTAAACCAATCATGTTTGAACAATCGAATCATTGCATCCTTCCCAATATGTGCTTGATCATGATAGTACCTCACCATCTGAGACAACAAACTATTTGGCAAAACCAATTGACCCTCTTCTGGAACCCACAATTCATCTTGTCTTTGCACACATTTCATTTTGCTCCATGAACGTTTCTCCTCCCTGTCAGCATTATTTTGCAACATTTTCAATTCCTCCAAGGTGTCAATTAGATTCAATGTATAGCTTGGACAGGTTTCGTCTTCTTCAGATTACAGTTCCCACTTATCTTTGATGATATACAGTTTAATGCGCAAAACCTTGCGACTTGATCCGCATATCCATTTCCCAATGATACAAAGTTCTGCGACTTCAGACGTACACTGCATTTCACCACTGCAATCTTTTCAGACATTTGAATAGAATGTAACAATTCTTTAATCCTCTCTCCATTTCTCACTGGTGAACCAGAAGAGGTCATGAAACCTCTCTCTGACCACAACTGGCCAAAATCATCGACTTTTCCAAATCCATACTGGCTATCCATATAGATTGTGACTTTCAGCTGAGCCGAAACATGGCACGCTCTAGTAAGGGCTCCCAGTTCCGCTACTTGAGCAGAATACACTCCTCGAAGCCAAGAAGCTTCCAAAATACCAGTATTTGTGCGCACAGCACATCCTGCTCTCAGTGTCCCTGCACTGTCTCTTAGACAAGAACCATCAACAATGATAATTTGGTCATTTTCTTCCAATCGGGTGTCTCTACCGTCAGGTCTCCGTTTTGTGCACAAGTCAGTTACTTCACGGTAATCATGCTTAACATCTTCCACTTGCTCAATCTCAACATTTTCATTAGGAAGTAGGGTTGCCGGGTTCAGCACTTTACAACTTTTCAATGACACATTTGGTGACCCTAGAATACTCGTTTCATATCTGGTCAATCTTGCACCAGTCAAATATTGGGTCTTTGTCCCTGTAAGTAGAATCTCAATAGAGTGAGGGACCATTACAGCCAGGGGATGTCCCATCACAATGCCTTCACACTGTGTAAGGCTTTGACCAACTGCTGTAACTGCACGCAAACAACCTATTAAGGCTGCTGCAACTGGATCCAAAGTAGCTGAAAAACATGCTACTGGGTGGTTTACACCTCAATGGACCTGTGTGAAGACAGACAAAGAACATGCATCATGCTCATGACAAAACAATGTGAAAGGTTTTGTGTAATCCGGCATACCCAATGCTGGAGCCTTGCACAAACTCTCTCTCCATTCAGTAAACGCTTTCATTTTATTCTGGTTTAACACTATAGGATCAGTGACTTCCTTATGAGTCAGCTTCTGCAATGGTCTTGAAATGACAGAAAAATTTGGAATCCATTGGCGACAGTAGCCTAACATCCCAAAAAACATCCTGACATCTCTCTGTGTGGTCGGGGGATTTATTTGCAATATGGCTGTAATTCTTTCTCTGCACATCTTTCTTGATCCCTTCTCAATTTGGTGACCCAAGTATTTCACTACTTTTTGACAGTATTGTAATTTGAGCAGACACTTTGTGACCATTCTTTCCCAAGTGGTTCAACAGGGCAATTGTATCATACTTGCACTCATCCCTCATTTTGGACGTAATCAGAAAGTCATCAATGTACTGCACCAAGGTTGTTTGGAAAGGCAATTCCAACGACTCCAAATTCTTTTTCAAGTTCTGATTGAATAGGGAAGGTGACTCTGAAAACCCTTGAGGAATTCTGCACCAGCAGTAAACTTGATCCAGAAATTTGAAACAAAAGAGAAATTGACTATCCTCATGAAGAGGCACAGAAAAGAAGGCTTGTGACAAATCAATGACAGTGAACCACTCAGCATCACATGGAATCTGAAACATTATCACAGCTGGATGTGGCACCACAGGACAACATTTGACCACAATCTCATTTATTTTTTCTCAATTCCTGGACAATTCGAACTTTCCCACAGGGCTTTTGCAAACCCATTATCGGTGAATTACATGGACTGCTCAATACGTCCTTCAAAACCCCTTGCTTTACAAAGTCTGCCATTATCTGGGCAATCTTCATACGGACATCTTGCTGCATGTGATACTGCGGACGTTGAGGAAAATCTGCATTTGACTTCACTGTAACTTAAACTAGCTCAACTCCCTTTATCAGACCTACTTCCTTTCCTGTCAAATCCCACACCTTCTCCTTAAGCGTTCCCTGCATATCAGGATGAAGCTCTTTCACTGTGAACATAGGAACAAATTCAATCAGGGTACTCCTCATTTGTAGTCTCACTTTCTATCTCTGGGGCTTGGTCATCTTCATCATCACTATTCGTCTGAATCTCAATTCCATCATTTGAACAAGTAATCGAACACTTAGTTTTACACAGCAAGGGCCAGATGTAGCAAAAATAAAAATTGCGACTCGCATTTTGCGAGTTGATGCGACTCGCAAAATGCGAGTCGCAAATTGGAATGCCAGAAAAAAAAACGATCCGATTTTGCGACTCGCAGCCGGACTCGCAACGCTGTGTGCGAGTCCGCAGTTTGCGAGGTCGCTGTTTGCGAGTGTGCAAAAAACGAACTCGCAATTAGCGAGTAGGTGTCGCAAATTGCGATTACCTTCAAAATTGCTTGCAGGTGCAGCAGAACACTCCAGAAAGCATACCAGAACACTCTGGAAACACTTCCTGGCTCATGATGATGACATCACAGCCACGAAGTTAAGAAATACACCTGGGAGGAGGCAGGACCACACCCTTTTATAACTGCCAGTCTTCACAGTGAACAAGCAGCAGCAGCCATGGAGGGAACCCCACGAAAAAGAAAAATCAAATTTTCTGAGAGGGAGCTGGAGGTGCTGACTGAGGAATGCTGTCAGCACCATGATGAGCTCTTTGGGAGAGCAGCCCTCACTGTTCCTGAGGCAACCAAAAAGAAACTCTGGCAGGACATGCAAGAAAAAATTAATTCCCTGGGTGTGAGCCACAGGACAATTGAGGACATTAAGAAGAGGTGGTATGACCTCCGCTCCCGGACCAAGGAGAGGGTGGCAGAAAGGCTCCGGGAGATGAGAGGCACTGGAGGGGGACCATCATCTGTGCCACCACCCACACCCCTGCAAGAAAGGGTTGAGGAAACATTTGAGCAGGAGGCAGTGTGTGGATTTGGGGACCTGGACACCTCAGAGCCCAGCACATCAACCGGTGAGTACCATGTGATAAGCCTGTACCCCTATCAATGTCATACCCCACCCACCATGTACACAGGTGCATGCACAACCGAATTAGCTCCATTTCAGGGTAGAAAAAGCCAGAATGATGCATTATGGGAAATGTAGTCAAAGAGGCAGTTCATAGGCAAATGTTTATTAGGAATTGTGCAATAGATACTAGACACTGACAGTGTGTTCCCCATGTCCCACAGGTCTCCAGCAAGACACCCCCAACACCCCAAGCACCCAGGCCCAGGAGGACACCCCAGGACCCGCCAGCACCCCCACCTGCACAGTCAGCAGCATTCCTGCAGTGGTAACGCCTGCTGCAACAATCACGCCAGGAGCTGCCCCAGCAACAGGCAGGGAGGATACAGGTGTGAGCACAGGGCAGCCACCGCTGCGAAGGCGGCACAGGGCAAGACCATCTGGATCCGGGATACTTCCTCCAACCAGCAGTGAGGCACATCTGCTGCGGGGTCAGCGCCTGCAGAACAGAATATTGGGCAGGATTAGTGGTGTGCTGCACCGCTTTGTTAGAAACAACCATGCAAGCATGCAGCACCTCAACAGACGCATGGACCTGATGTGCCAGAACACTGGGGACATTGCCCTTGCCATCAGGGAACTGGCGGCCGACTGCTGGGCCAGGCAGAGGCTGGGCGGCGCAGAGATCGCCAGATAATGCTAAGACTGGACAGGATGGCCACATCGATCGGCAGGCTAGCCATCAATACAACAGGCCTGTCGAGGAGGACAGTTGGCCTGCAAATAGAGATGGGCCATTTTGCTGGGGATGTTGCCAGGGGCCTGGGACGTCTCACCCACATAGTTGAACTTATGGAGACATGGGAGATGTCGAGGGCCACCGGGGAAACACCCCAAGACAGTGAGGAGGGCTCAACAGTGAGCAGTGTCTCTGCCACTGACAGTAGGGTGCTCAGGAGTGGTAGGCAGAGCACCATGGACGCAGCAGGGACCAGCCAGGCTGGCAGGAGGGGCAGGAGATCATAGATAACAGCCAGGACATATTAATGTGGCACATGGCGTTAATGTGCCACATGACTGGTTGGCATTTTCCTGCCCATGGACAATTTCAACTTGTATATAGTTTCTTCATGACATTAATAAAACAGTTATTTTTGTTCCACTTAACAAATGGAGTTTATGGTTAATAGGTGAGTATGGTGGGAGTTGACACGTACCGTCCAAAATATTGCGTTGCAATGTCGTCCCGTCTCAGTCTGCCTTGATTAGCGATACTCCTATCCCCATGATGGTGATGTGGTTGTTCTTGCTCTTCATCATCAGGATCTGGGTCTGCAGGGGTGAGAGGTAGCCCACGTCGGGTGGCTATGTTGTGGAGGATGGCGCATGCGACCACAATTTTGAAAGCGGTAATGGGGGTGTATTGGAGGGCGCCTCCACTGCGGTGGAGGCATCTGAATCTTGCCTTCAGCAGTCCGAAGGTGCGCTCGATCAGGTTCCTGGTCCTCTTATGCGCACTGTTGTATTGCCTCTCTGATTCAGTTCTGGGTGTTAAAAACGGAGTCATGATCCAAGGCCTGAGAGCATATGCACTGTCACCTGTTGGGCACAAAAGTACACTGTTAGGAACTCCAGATAGTCGTGCACAGTGACCTGTGTGTATGTCTGCAAGTGTCTGTGGCTCTACCTAGGAGGTAACCGTCTCCAAATTCCCCACGTTCCAGGCGTTGATGTATCCCACTATGCCTAAAAATGTATGAGTCATGGGTACTGCCAGGAAACTTAGCTACGATGTCCGTGATGACATAATGGGCATCACAAACAACCTGTATGTTGAGTGAGTGGGTACACTTCCTGTTGCGGAAAATGTGTTCCAGATTAGCAGGGGGGCATATTTGAATGTGTGTCCCATCTACACACCCTATGACATGGGGAAAGTGGGCAATGCGGTAAAAGTCCAGCTTGGTGCTGTTAATTTCTGCCTCATTCCTTGGTAAGTATATGAAGTGAGACATGTGCGTGACTAAGGCATCTAGGAATGCCCTGAGGAACCTTGACACTGCACTTTGGGATACCCCACCTGCCACGGCAATGACCCCCTGATAGCTCCCTGAGGCCAAGAGGTGCAGTGCGCATAGTACTTGCACATGCGTAGGGATGGCGCAGCCACGCAGAGTCTTGTGTTCTAGCTGTGGTTTCAGTAAATCTATTAATTCTAGAATGGCTGCGCTGCTAAGGCGGTATTTGTCATAGATCTCCTCTTCAGTTTGCTGAAAAAGAGTCTGCCTGGTTCTATATATCTTCTCCTGTCTGTGGCCCCTCCTCCCCCCCGTCAGCTGGGCTGCGTAGACTCTCCTCCTCACTGCTATCAGGTATATCTCCGCCATCTTGAGTAACCCAGATGCCTTCTGGGTCCCCTTTTATACTTTGGTAATGGTTACCACCTGCTCTGAGTTAGTGGTAAATGGGACATGCAAACTGGGCTTTTTGCGACTAGTCGCAATTTGCGAGTTGCTATTGCATATGGGTTGCGACTCGCAAATTGTGACTTGCAATTTGCGGGTCGCAAAATGGGGTCGCACCGGATGCGACTCGCAAACGGGTCCCATCGCTTTTTGCGAGTCGGAAATGGGCTTTTTGCATCCCATTTCCGATTTTGCACTGTCGCAAATTGCGATTCGGCCCGTTTGCGAGTCGCAAACGTTTGCTACATCTGGCCCCAAGTCTCTTCCCAGTGGGGATGCTGTGACTTGAATCACAGACACCCAATTTGTGCAATCCCTGAAATTTGCCAATTTGAACTTGAACTGGTTCTGTAATTGGGTTGGTTAAATACTGATTCACTGCTCCTACAATCTGAACTGTTCTTCCTGTAAGGGGCAAATTTGGAACTTCTGCACTTCTCACTGTAGAGCGTGTAGTTCCCATGTCAACCAAGAATGAAACTCTGTGACCTACTTTGGGTAAGCCTCTGACCTGTTGAGAAAGCATTATCTGTTGCTGTTCTATTGGGGCTTGAGGTATTTGAATTTACTGTCTAGGTACCATGGGAACCTGCTGTTGCTTTGGCTGCAACTGTGACATTTGCCCACGTGGCATTTGCACCTGCTGCATGGGCTGAGGATTGTGCACTTGATTCACATTATTCTGAAAATTTGGATTAGGACCTCTCACTCTCGGTCCTCTCACGTTCTGGAATGAATTGATGTCATTACTGTGCTGAACAACACCTCCCTGCACCATCATTGGACACTCACGTTTCCAATGTCCATCGGCTCAGCAAACGTGACATGTTATGTTATGTTATGTAGATTTATATAGCGCATGGCTACCCGAAGGACTCCCAGCGCTGAATGGCAATAACTTCTTCATTCCCTGCACATCATTCTGAACCCCTACAGTACCTATGTCTGGACCACAATTCACATTTCCTCCATGACCTCTACCTCTCATCTGGGGCTGAAACATCATGTTTCCCTGTTGCTGCTGTGGTAACTGTTGCGGAAAATTCCCTTACATTCCCGTCTGAGCTGCTTTAATCTGCATGACCATCGCTTTCTCTTTCAACTTTTCTGCTTCAACTCAATCTCATCACTACATTATTTTGCATACTGCAACACCTCATCAATCAGCTTTGCTTGGCAGCAAATCAAATGACTCTTAATCATCAATTACACTTCTCAACACTTCCACAAATCTGAACACAAAATAGAACATGTCTTTCGCCTCAATTGTCTCAGCACCACTGTATTGCTTGAACACCTGCAACAGTCTCCCATAATACGCATGTATCGACTCCTTTGCTTCCTGAGCTGTCCTGTCAATCCTCTGCAAATCAATATTCTTGGATGAAATTCTCGTTTTCAAAAATTCAATCCCCTTATAGTAATATTTCATTACCTCAGGAGATGGTGCACCTGTATTTTTGTCTTTCTGGTTGGCCAATCTACTCTCCTCTTACTCTCGAGCCACAGATTAGCTGGAACCACTATCTCTAGTAATGTGTTCAAGTCTTCCCACAGGCACTTCGCAAGTTTCACAAACCTGTATGTCTGCTGATACCACTCTACTGGCTTCTCTCTCTATTTTGGATAATCATTTGTTAACAATAGAATGTCACCTCTGCTCCATGGGACATGACCAAAATTTCCCCCTGGAATCTCATTGGTAAAACTTTCACTGGATCTTTATCCTGCTGCACATTTGTAGTCAGCTCCACAGAATCCCTTTTTCTTTTGTCTCTTTTCTTTACCCATCTGCCTTCCCATCTGTCTAATGCTCCCCAAGTCTGGGCACTTTGATGCAATTCCTTAAGGTGTGCCTTCATTCTGGCAGATCTCATGTGTTTAAAATCTTTAGCCTCAAAATCTAATCTGTAACTCCTTTTCAAATGTTCAGTTTTCTCTGTTTATATGCCGTACTTCTCTACCTGGCCTGATGCACATTGCTCACTTCCCTCATAATCTTTGGCCACAAACATCTCAACTCTGCCTCTGTATAGGATTCTAACCTGTTTACACCCCATAGTTCCCTCAATGAGTTCACCCGCTTCCATACTTAGCCTAGCATAATTCAAACACTCTTCTCCCTTAGGAACACTCTGTGGGATATTCAGCTTGTGCAACCATTCAGTCAACTGCTGAGCTGTCAATCCTTGCAATGAAATGTTACTTGCTTGGACTGGTGGCACCTGCTGTGCAACTGCATTTGGGGTCTGCGGTGTCAAAAATCTCAAACTCTGGCTAACGTTTGACCCTGCCATAGTATCTGGAAGTGCTACTAATGGACTACGGTCTAATAATGATCTTGATCCATCAAAAGTCTGTCCCACAGGAGAGACTATTCGACCATCTTCATTATGACCTCCCCTCATTATAATCTGGGACATTGCTACCTGTTCACCTACAGTCATTTTCTTCTGTGCAAATAGGGGTACGGCTGGACCAACAGTAATAAGTAGCGATATAGCATCCAGAGCTGTTCTGGCACCTACACTCAATGGGAGAGTAACTCCTATATTCTGATTCATCATTGGAGTCATATCTGACTGTGTCCCTGTTACTGGAGTAAGTCTTGGCTTTAGTTGTGGCTGCACTTGGGGCAGTAAAAATAGAGTTGGTTCAGTCTGAACCAATATCGGTCTCAGGTAAACCTGTTCCTTAGGCACCATTAAGTTCAAAGTTGTTTCCATAATGGGCACATCAGGATAAATTCTCTGAACCTGGGGCGGTTGCACCTGATTTTGCACTACAGGACTAGTAGGCACATTAAAACCACTCTGCATCGCATTCTGTGTCAGGCTAGCATTAACCTGCATTGGACTCATTGTCCCATTAACCTGTGTCGGAGCTGTCAGATCAGCACTGGTACTTGGACCACTCTCATTTGCTGTATATGGTGGTGGGCGATTTCTCAATAACTGCGTAATAAACTCATCATCATCTGATTCTTCCTCCACTGTTGAAGACTTTCTAGTCTCCCTACTCTCGAACGGACTTCTGTTAGTCTTTCTAGTAGCTTTCCTTCCTTCCTTCTCATTGTCCTGCGTAATCACCGGAAGCAACTTAATTCTGTGCAAAGTCTCCATCCTGCAAACTCTCTGATCACTGTCCCACCTAGCCTCCATTAAAGTGTTTTCTGCCTTTCTCATCCTCCTCTCAAATTTCTGTTGCTGTTGGTGTCTGGCTACTAGCTCCCAAATCACTAATGCCTCAAACTGTGCTGGTCTCAGAAAGGGCTTCGATTCGTATAGCGCCATCCTTAAATGCTCCAAGACCCTCAGATTGAACATCCCATTTGTAGGAAATGCTAAGTTCCCATCCTCTGTCAATTTGCACCATTGCTTTAGCCAAAGACATGGCGCGACCCTTCTCACAAACCGACCTATCCCAGCGCAGCTCCAATGATGTCACACTCACACGTACTGCGGCTGACAAAGTCTTGTTGCTTGTCCTCCCAAACTCCGATTCATACAAACTAATGCAAAAATTGTGAGCACAAATCAAATCCCAAAAAACAAATCTGCTGGTTTACTACAGAAAAGGTAACACAATCGCTCCAGAAACCTTACGGACTCTTCGCTCTAACAGCTACTCCTTCTTTCTCAGTCTCAAATTCGACCCGCAAATTTTACTCTCAACTGATCAATGGGTCTGTCCTGGTGCACATAAGACTCGCCAAATTTCAGTCAAAGTTTTCTTTCACTCACTTTGACTCACACTCTGACGTGTCGGCCACACCATATCAACCTACTAAACCAGACAGATTACAATATAAAACCCATGTGTCTCATACACTTTTCAATATACTCCTGAGTCTTAGATCACGTTGAGTGCATACATCAACAAACATGTGGACAATCCAATTAGCATCACTGAAAAACAAAATCCAAATCTCCATAATAATGAACCTTCACCTCTGTTACTATCTCTGTTAACGCCTGTTATCCTGTACCGGACTTCAACGATAAGCTCTTAAGGAGACTAACCATTACCTCTGCTACCTTCACGGTTAGGGCGTCTGACCATAATAAGTGAAGTTACAAGGGGATGCGAATAGGTCGATGAACCTTTTGACTCGCAATTAAGATGTTCTTACCATAGCTCCAGTACATAATCAATAAACAATACACAATATCAATATTCATCAACAATCAATAACAGTAATAATCAATAGCGTCTGTAATTGTCATGCACCATGACCTTTTCAGTCATGAATAACCACACCTTTTAGTAAAAGTTAGAATATTTATTTCCCTATATTAACAATGCTAAGGTCATGTAGATTACTTTTCAAATCAAATGAAACACATACAGAAACAATACTGGCCGTCCAAAGCGACGGATGAAATGTTATCTAATCAAAGCTTGAACTACAACACATTCTAAGGTTATAGTGCAAATTAATAGCAAAGTCAACTACATCAAAGTGATTACATACATTCAAATTCAGCACAGAAATTCATCAAGCATTATTCCCTATCAGCACAATTTCATTGGTGAGGATCCTTAACTAACATCAGATTAGCATGAGGATGTTGGGCTTAATGCAAAACAATTTAGCAACACTAATTTGAAAAAACATTTAACTATGGCTCTATCAAACCAGTGCAGTTGGTACTTAGAAAGGAAAAGCAAATACATAATAATCAACAGTCTAATTCATAATAACTATCCTCAATGTGGATCAGCAAGCACAGTCAGTCTTCGTCCTCAGGACATCAGTCGATCAGCAAGACAATCAGGATTCAGCAGCAAAGCTCAGAAAACGCAAAGGGGGTGATTTTAAGTCTGGCGGGCGGCAGGGGCCGCCCGCCAGACTTCCCCCTCCAAAATACCGCTCCGCGGTCGGAAGACCGCTGAGGGTATTCTGGGTTTTGCACTGGGCTGGCGGGCGACCGCCAAAAGGCCGCCCGCCAGCCCAGTGCAAAACTACCTTCCCACGCGGAGTGGGAAGGTGCGACGGGTGCAGTGGCACCCGTCGCGAATTTCACTGTCTGCAATGCAGACAGTGAAATTCTTTGTGGGGCCCTCTTACGGGGGCCCCTGCAGTGCCCATGCCGTTGGCATGGGCACTGCAGGGGCCCCCAGGGGCCCCACGACAACCCATACCGCCATCCTGTTCCTGGCGGGCGAACTGCCAGGAACAGGATGGCGGTATGGGCTGTCAGAATCCCCATGGCGGCGCAGCGAGCTGCGCCGCCATGGAGGATTCAAATGGGCAGCGGAAAACCGGCGGGAGACCGCCGGTTTTCCACTTCTGACCGCGGTCAAACCGCCGCGGTCAGAATGCCCAGCGGGGCACCGCCAGCCTGTTGGCGGTGCCCTCGTCATTTTAGCCCTGGCGGTCTTGGACCGCCAGGGTTAGAATGACCCCCAAAGTCTTTAAGCCTTAAAGTTAAGCACACCTCTTGTCAGGATGCAAAATGAACAAGAATGAGCTATCCCTTTTCTGTGCAGTTCTGTTAAATTAAAACAAGTAAAACTACTTACCAAATCCCCATTGGTCAATTAATCGCATGTTCACACTTTGTTCAGTAAAACTAAATCTATGAATTCTACCATTACTCTGTTCACATGTCATTGATTGGTTGTCCTGCAATGTCCTCATCATCGGGTTTGTCAGGTAACAATATTGTTGCAGCTTCTACTCCAGTAAGTATCTCCATTGTTCTCCTCCTGAGAAAGTCAGTCTCACACAGTTTACACCCAAAATGTTACAGTAGCAAGAATAGCATCTTCTAGCAGTCGCTTCTCATGGGAAACGATTCTCAGGTACGAGCACATTTAAACAATGAAATGGAACAACATAGTTTAACTCTCTAGGACAGCCATTTATTAAACGTTAAGAAATACAGCTTTGACATGAGGCCTGGCAAGTAGACCAAGACCTCTGCTAAATTAAGGCCTACAATTGATAAAGCTCGGACATAATGCATAACCCTTAATATGATATATTACTCCATTAGCCAAACATATATTCAACATTTCGCAGAATTAGACTATTAATAAGTACACTTCGTGAACATTGGCGGCCACTCATCGTAATCACATTTTCAACTGTGTGCATTATTTTTCTATGTTGTTATATTTTCTACACAAACCTATTATTCAGAATGCATGAACACTCATTAATTATTTTGATTAATACACCTGCACTAGCAAACTGAAAAATAGTAAAGTCTAAAGACTTCAAACACACTGACAAGCATTGCCAAACAGAACAAATCCTGTGTTAAACTAATATATGCAAACACAGACTTGCACAACTGCCCAGACCTTCAGTCTGGCATTTTCTGTATTTCTGGTGTTTTGTTTTTTGCATTAAAAATGTAAATCTCCCTGGAAACTCTGATTACAAGAGGAGGTAAATTGATGAGTAATATAATGAAGGAAACATCAATAAAGCTCGTTTTCTGCCAAGTAGACAACGTGAAACGTTCCGCCTCTGTGGTTTGTGTGCTGTGCTTATAAACTCCAAAGTGAGATACAAGAAAGAGGAGTAGTTTAGTTGCTAAGTTTACATTTAAGCCACTCCTTGTGGATAAAGGCAATCACCATCACTCAACATGTATTTTGTGTTATTTCCAGGTGGAGGATGTATTCTTGTAGTAAGAATGTGATATATATTGTTAGCATAAACATAATTCCTTGAGTGTGCTAGCTTAGTCGTCAAAGTCTTGGATGAGGATAGATATAGAGATTGCATTAGAAACTGCTGATCTACAGTTTAGGAGGATAGCATTAATGCAATGTGTAAGAGACTGGTCACTGGGCTTGTCTTTGATGTGATTTCTAAGAGATGAGTCACTGCATTGAAAGAAGGTGATACTTCTGAGGTTGCCCAAGGGCATTCATTTTGATTATTTAGGAAGTCTACTTCTCGAGATAGTAGTATTAAGATTTGTTTGGGATATGTGATCATAGAGTATTCAGTGTCTGGGGTGCTTATGGGGAATGTGTATGGCACTGGTATATTAAAACTTGGGGGGGGGGGGCTGCAGAGTATATGGAGGCCCCCCCACCCTCCGGACTCGCTAGGAGCTCTCAGGCCAAGGTAATGTGGTGAGGGGGCTCCCTGGGGCTCAGGGCCACCCTGCACCGTGGGGGCTGCGGGGGCCTTTGTTACACCAGTGGTGAATGAAAGAATGCTCTGAAGCATTGGGGTTGATGTTCATGTGGGGCTCTTGAGAAGAATGTTTATTTGAGGGAGATGTAACTGGTGATAAGCAGTCCCGAGTAGGAGAGGGCTTGTTTCAAAGACATGGAGTGCGTGCAGGGACATGACATTTTGAAAGAAACTTAGCTGACCAAAGAACAACATTCTCCTCAAACCTACATGTCTTGTGAGAAAATGCACTTGTTCTGCTTATGCTCTAGTTTAATTAGGTTGGATTAGCCCACACACACAATAACAGTTTATTTTGTTTTATTGAAAACACCAAACAACATTAAGGCTTTGCAACAATTATGCTAAATTAAAGGTGTTTTTAATTTATATCTTTTGAACTCCATGTCTGTAGATATCAGGCTAATACTCAGAAAGCATTATTTGGAAGGAACTATTTAATTAGTAATGGAAACACACATACACACACAACCTCACTCTTGCTCTCTCTCTGAACCCGTTACCATAAATTAAGCAGATAAATAGTTTAGAATGTGCGATCTGCAATAATACACAATGATCTCTGCTGTAGGTGCAAATGCTCACATTTTCTGAGTGGAATAGGACCGGTGACCAGCAGGCTAATCATGTATCTTTTCGGTCATTGCATTAACCCAGTGAATTAGCTTGAGGATGAGAACCAAGGAAATGCAGATTACACATGAAACCTTTCAATAGGCACTTCCCATATGTCATCTCTCTAAAATATTCACCTGCAATATACAAAGATGATTTGTTTTTCTGGTGCATTAAAATTAAATTTTCACATTTTCCCTTGCACTTATTAGGTTATTTCAATAGGGTTCACATAAGGCACAGTAACTTGTCAAATATTATGTCAACAGATTTCCCATACAGTGCACTAAGAACTGTCAGTGATTCATGGCGCAAAAGAGAAGAAACCCCACCAAGTCTTAACATTCATGGTTATCTCCGAGTGGTCCCTGGCTCAGGAGGTGTGTCTCAGGCGAGTAAGAACTGATCGCACCATTTGTAGTCTCGTGAAACTGAATTTATAATTGTAAAATTGGCCCATGATGCCATGTAAGAGCAGCGAGCTGGGCATAACGGATATTCTAATATTTTAAATGTCACCTTTGACGCAATAGCATAATCATTCCCTCTCTCAAGTAATGGGTCATATAAGAGACCATCAGGTGTTATCAACAATGTCTCCCCTTCTACATTGATAATACAGTAATGTAAAGTATAGTTGACTTCTTTCCCTTGCACCTCAGCGGTCCAGTTCTTACTCATTAACTGTCGCTCATATTGCAATTACCTGTAGTATTATCAAATTCCATTATGTTAGGACACTTGCTAATTGATAAGCTGGGTTATACCCTGAAACTTGATTAATGCTTAATACATACTGGAAATGCATTGTCCTCTGAATTTGGTTCCACCACAGGTGACACTTGGTATTGGGCCTAAATATTTGGCAGTAAGATACATTGGGCCTGATTCTAACTTTGGAGGACGGTGTTAAACCGTCCCAAAAGTGGCGGATATACCACCTACCGTATTACGAGTTCCATAGGATATAATGGACTCGTAATACGGTAGGTGGTATATCCGCCACTTTTGGGACGGTTTAACACCGTCCTCCAAAGTTAGAATCAGGCCCATTATGGGTACCATCCTATTCTTTCTTTTCCACAATCCCATGTTACGTTCTATTTAAGGCATCCTTTCCCTTGCTTGAAATTCTGTATAGGTACAAGTGCCTCATATAATCCAATAGGGTTGCTGGGGTGTCTGGATAACCCTCTACAAATCCAGGCATCTCCAAGACCTAAAACTTGGGCTACTTTCTCATGGACTGATATGAGGGGATGGTCCGGTGGAAGTCATAACACAGATAGTGCACACATAATTAATGGACTAAAAAATATTGTTTGTACTACATGACACATTTTTGCAAAAGTGATAAATATTGATATTGAATGTCTTTCTGTTACTCAGTTCCAGGACACTCTCTCCAAGTGTCAGCAATGCAAAGGTGTGCAGTGTTCTGCCATCTGCTTCTCCTCCTGTCCTTAATTGTGTTGTTCAGGGGCAGTGTCACAGACCTGCTCTGCAGTGTTTTCTTCAGTCTATTTTTCTGTAGTTGCAGACCATCACCTTTCTTCGAGACTTCATTGCGTGCTTCACTCAACAGCATCAGTTGGTGTCACCGTCCCTGTGACACTTGGTGATGGGCCCTCAGTATGGCTTCTGAAAGTGGTCAAGTCTGTGTTCCTTTTTTCTGATATGTCATGCAGCTCCTCTGGTGGCAGATAGTCATCGGTTACTGGAGCTTCCGTCTCAGCCACTGTTGGCACAGCTCTGCACCTTGTCCCATGAATCCACTCAGGACGGCCCTCTATTTTGACTGCAGTCCGTGAGCCAGGAGCACGAAGTGGGGTCTTCCTAGTAGTGAGAGAAACATTATTTTATTTTTCTCACCATTACCATATCTCCAGCTTTAAATGGGTGAATGGGCTCTGAGGACGGATGGGGCAAAGCTTTCTTCACCTGGAGATGGTGACGCCTCAAAACCGCTGACAGCTCTGCAGTGTAGTCAGAAATGTTTTCATCAGTCTACAGCAGTGCTGCTTGGACACTGTGAGAGGCATCTTTACTCCCACAGACATAGGCCACTCCATCAGTACCTCATAAGGGGACAAAAGAGTTGTTCTGGACGGCATCACCCTTATTGCATGCAGCACTAAAGTTAGAGCATCAGGCCATTTAAGGCCTGTTGGATCAATAGTTTTCGCTAATCTATTTTTTTCTTGTGAAGTTCATCCATTCCACCTATCCTGAGCTTTGGGGATGCTAAGGGGGATGCAGTTTTTCACTCTATTCCCAAACAGTCAGACATCTTTTGCACAACTTCAGCCACAAATTTCCCCCTCGGTCGCTATTTATGCCCTGGGGAACCCCAAACCTGGGTATGATGTCTCTTATCAAACATCTCACAGCAGTTACTGCATCGTTCTTCCTTGTGAGAAACTATTCCACCCATTTTGAAAAAAGATCCACACACACAAACAAATATTTCAATCCATTCACTGGGGGTACATATGCAAACCAGCAAGTTGTTAAAGGGACCCTGTGGCACTAGCAAGTGCTCATGTGTTGCAGGGGAACGACCCCTAGAAGGTTGGGCATAGACAGGACCTTGGGAACAGAACTGTGCAGTGAACGCTGTTATCCCCGATGCAAACCATTCCTGTCTAATTATCACCCCCCCCCCTTGTGCTTTATGTGTGGGTCCATGCGCAAGCCTTGTAGGGGGAAGGAATATACTGCGTGGAACCCTAGGCCTTCCATCCTGATGAACCCACAATCCTGCTGCATTTTGCTCACATCCAGCATCAATCCACTCTCTTTCCTCATCTGGTGTTGGAGACCACTGCGCTTCCTTCACATCAGCTAGCAACAATTGTCTCTGAATGAGCTGAATCATGGACAGCTCCAAAAGCATAAAGCAGGTCAGTGTAAATGTTAACAGTCTTCCCTTCAGCAGGATTCATGCTCTTGTTACAGCATTCTGCTCAGCTTGCTGGGCAGATGTGCCAGGTGGCAGAGCTGTACTTTTGTGTCAGTCTGCTGGAGGAACCATGAGTGTACTACTCATCGTCTGCCTTTTCTAATGGTGTCTGCTGTCAATTTAGTCTTGGTGTGGTGCATGTATCTACAACCTCAACACAGTCATGGGCAGGGGTCTCATCAGAATTATCTATTGCAGGTAATAATGTTGCCAGGTTAACAGGTGGGCATCTTTTAATGTTGATATTGGTGTTAGACAACAACTTGATCTCGTAACCAGTGCGCCTGGCAGCTGAAAAGTGTTGTGTTGCTGCAGATGACAACAGCAACTGTACCGATGTGGCACATAAACAATACAAGAATAGGCCAACACAATGGGAGCCATCCTTTCTACCATCATAGCTGCTGCAGCCACTGCTCTCAAACAAGCCAGATGCCAAGTCACTGCTAAATGCAAAGTAACAGAGTAGTATGCCTCTGGTCGTTTTCCAGAGCCATTCTGCTGTGTCAGCACATCATTTGCAATGCCATTTTGCTCTGACACATAGAGATGGAAGGGCAATTTGTAATCAGGCACCCTCAATGCTGGCGTAGTACACAATGACTTTTAGTTTCTTGAAACAGTCTGCCAACTCATTAATCCATACAATGTCGATGGGCGCATCTCTTAGTGTACATTGTCTCAAGATGGCATCATATGATCTATACTCAGGTATCCACTGGTGGCAGTAGTTCATCATCCCCAGGAAGAACATAATTAATTTCTTGTTGGAAGGGGACTGCATGCCTTTAATAATTTTTATTCTGTTAGGTGATATGCAGCGTGTACCTTTGGATACCACATAACCCAGGTAGGTCATCTCTTTTTGGCAAGACTGGAATTTTGACTATGAGGCTTTGTGTCATCTGTCCCGGAGGTGGGTTAGAAGAGCCATAGTGTCTCTTTCAAAGGCTTCAGATGATGGAGATGCCACACAGAAGTCATCAATGTACTGCAAGATGACACTACCACCTTCCAGGTTTAGGCTGTCCAATTCTCTCTTTACTGCCTGTGCATAGACTAGGGACTCTCAGATAAGCCTTGAGATAACCATATGAAAGTGTACTGGGCATCCTTTAGTGTGTAGGCAAAGAGAAACTCACTCTCTGGATGGACTTTTATGCTGAAAAAATGCAGAGGTGAGATCTATGACCGAAAAGTACTTTGCCTCTACAAGTATAGAAGATGATATAGGCCCTCATTCTGACCTTGGCGGTCTTTTCGCAAGACCGCTGAGTTACCGCCGCGGTGAAGACCGCCGACCGCGGCGGTGTGCCGCTGTGCGCATTCTGACCGCTGGGAGCGTTCCGCCGGAAAACCGCCAGCAGCCACACTGGCGGTCGGCAGGAAAGTGGAGACTGGTCAACCTCCACCGCCACGCCAGCAGAACACCGCCCACAGAATTACGACCCACATTTCTGTGTGGCGGTCTTCTGTTGGCGGTCTTCTGTTGGCGGTCACGTCCCTATGGCTCCCGTCGCCTCCCGGAGGACCAACGCACAAGGTAAGTTGATCGTCCGTGAGGGGGGGGGGTGGGGGGGTGTTGTGTGATGTGTGCGTGCATGGGGGTGTGCGTGTGTAGAGGGGGTGTGTGAGTGCGTGTATGCGGGCGGGGGGTGCTGCTGTGTCTATGGGTAATGTGTGCTGTTCGGCAGGTGCGCATGTCGGCATGTATGTGTGCGGGTATGTGTCCCCGTTGTGTATGTGTGTGTAGGGGCTGTGTATATGTGCATGTTGGGAGTGTGTGCATGTCGGGGTACATGTATGTGCATGTCGGGGTGGGGGTGGGGAGGGGGTTCGTACCACCTCTGGGGGGTGGCAGGGGGGTGGAGGGTGTGGGGGGAGGACTCGGGTGGGTAGTGGGGGGTGGGGGAGACCCCTATCAGTGCCAGGGAAGGAATTCCCTGGCCCCGATAGTGCTTACCGCCATGGTTCGCACGGCGGTTCCCGCCCGCAAGAAACCGCGGCGGTAGGCAGGGTCATAATACCCTTGGCGGTCTTGGGACGACCGCCGGGCCGGAGTGCGCAAACTCCAGCCCCGCGGTCATGACCGCCGTGGCGGTCGGAGTGGAGAAGTAGCGGTCGGTCGCGGCGGGGACCGCCGCGGTCAGAATGCCATTTTTAATACCGCCGGTCTGTTCGCGGTCCGACCGCCGTCTCTCCGCCGACCGCCAGGGTCAGAATGAGGGCCATAGTATTGGTGTCAAGCACAACATGTACTAAGAGAACCACAATGTTGTTTATCTGGCGTAAATCCTGTACAAACCTATATTGTCAAGTATTGCCTTTGGGAAGTGGATTAATAGGACTATTGTAGGGGCTAGTGGTTTTCTTAATGATACTCTCTTGTAAAAGAGACTCAATCAAAGGTTTTATTCTCTCCTCTGCCTGAGGTGACAGTCTGTATTGACACACATAAGGTAATTCTGCATTTTCCTTAAGTATCACTTTATGGGGAGGGCATGTTTTCAACAATCCTGCCTCATTTTTATGTTTTGCTCAAACATCTGAGTTCACTTTTCATTTGCCCAAGGACTTTGTTTTAGTCTGCTATAAAGCCATATTCAATTCAAGCTTGTCAAAAACTGTAGTCCTGTCCTTCCTGAGCATTCCGAAAGTCCAACACCATCCTTCACCATCTCTCAACACAGACACAATTCCTAATAGAAATGTAAAATCCTTAGTTCTTGGTAAGTCCTGAAGGCGTTTGACCGTGGACCCCAAATCTTTAGAGTAGAAACCTGGTGCTACAGCTATAGCACGTGTAATTCTGAAATTGGCACTTGAAATAACCTTTCTTCCTGTGGTCCTAGATCAATGCTAACTGTACACCCTTCCTTGCCCACATACAAGGTGTCCTCTAGTATCTCAGTTTTCCAGTAAAAATGTTTGTCGGCCATGTAGGCATACCATTCAGGCACTGGCCCTGTGAAAAATGCTGCAGTACTGGTACTAACATCAACTGTCAATGTGAACTGCATTAAATGAGTGACCAATTCACTATCAATGTCAGGGCTGTAGTTAGACAGTATTTCAAACATGTCTCTATAGAAATCTCCCTATAATTGTCTGCATTGATAGAGTCTACACTGATGTATAGTTGGAGAGAGAGACAAGACCAGGGGAGTAAATAACACAGAATCCCCACTTAATTTACAAGCAATCAGTGCTCTATTTGTTATTTCTAACCTGTCTTCAGGCACTTGTAAGTAAACTTCATTTTGTGAAAAATATATTGTTGCATGCAATTTACAGAGGGGGTCTCTCTCAGGCAAACTGATGGGCGCATCTGGTGATAAAAGGAACTGATGGGTCATTTTATAATCAACTGATATTGGTAGGGGTTCTGTTAATTCTTCATGCATCAGCATCCCAGTCACAGCTACGGTGGTCATTTTTTTGCAACTCCTGGAGCCTGCCTTGTTTCTTGCTACTGATAGGTTTGTGCTGCTGACAATCAGGAAATCAATCTCTTTGCCTCCTACCATAATTGAAAACATGGGATTCTCCTCAGGTGTGTCTGATACCTTCATCATAATGCACTGGGCTGGTGTTTCTGCAAATTGGGCAGCCGTCCCTCTCTTCACGTTGTCTTATGCTGATCTTTGTGATCCACGGAAAGGGCTCCTCATGGAGTGCAGTACTGGATATCTCTGGGCATGGGGGTCTGATGGCTGAACCTCTTCCCTGTCAACCCTGTCATTCTTGAAATGTGGTTTCACCTTTTCTTTTTAGCTCCTGTGGGTGTGACCATGTAAGTATCAGTCATTCCCTCTTCTCTATCTTATCCTGAAGTTCATTAATGGAGAGTTGAATTTCTTCCCTGTCAGTGTTTACATCATCCTGGAACCCATAAGCGTCCTTCCTCATCTGAGCTAACATCTCATGTTCCTCCTCATATTCTTTCTCTTTGGCACAACACCCTACATTCTCCCTCAGGTGAAAACTCTAAGTTGGAACTGGAATTTCAATCCACGGCTATGTCCCCTCCAATTGACAGTGTCCATTCAGGACTGGGGTTCTGAAACTACTTTCTCTGGGCCAGTTTCATTTCAGATACTCAAGTTCAATCCTTTTCCAGGGATATGAAAATAAGGGGCACGTCTCACTGGTGAAGCACGTCTGTGCGGGTGTGTTGTTCATCTCACATTGTAAGAAGGACGCTGAGATAGATGGATAAATAAAAGTTGTTTGAGGAGGGGCTGAAAAACGGTGTGTAAGTGGATCAGTCCAAGCAGAATGGATGGTCTGTCCCCGTGCTGGATGACTGCTCTCATTGCTGTCTCTGCCTGAGAAGCAGGGATTGAATTTGCCATTTGAATTAAATCTATGTCTTTTCCTTTCTTCCTCAGCTAACACCAAAATCTCCTCCTCAGTCGATGCATTCCTAGCTACTTGCTCTATCTGTTCCTTCTTCTAGTTTGACATAAAGGCCTTGAGCCTTAGAGGTGAAGAACAGTTTATTCAATTTATTTATGTCAATGTGCACTTGTCTGTGCGTCCAAATACATCACAGAGCGGTAGCCCTTCTAGACGCAGTGGCATTTGGTATTGCTTTCACGTGGTCTGCATCAGCTGCTGTAAAGCCACAGTGTTTACACAGCGATAGAAAATGTAGCTCGGTTTGCACACAGTTACTTAATTCTAATAAACATTGGTGTGTGCCAATTCTTCCATAGTTCTGGTTCCTTTTTGTTGGGTGTTGTGCACTAACAGTTCACTACTGTTACTGCAGCACAGTCCCTGGACTCTGTGAGGCATTTCCCTGGCCTTTCTTCTTTGAAAGGAAAGCTCTCTTTTTGAAGCAGTTGAAAGCCACTGCTGCAAACAATTATTCATATAATGTGAGTCCCATGATGGGTCACCCTGTAATTTTATTGTCTCTGCCAAATTTCTAATATCATCTATCTCAAGAGAGCCAGATCTAGTCCATTTCTCATTCCCAGTCCATGTCCATACCAGCACACAAAGGGGCTTACATATGTTAGACAATTTGACCCCTGAACAACCTGAGCTACAGGGCTATCTGGTGTTAATTTAAAAAAATCCTCTCCTGCCAGCTGTTTAATCATTTTTTTAGTTTTTTTCTGCATATGAGGGCTAACTAGTTTTCTGTTTCCTTTAGAATTACTGTTGCCCATTGTGTCCTTCACTCACAAATTATGCCCTGAAAATAAACACCACACATTGTATCCTGCAAGTAAAAGTTGCTAGACAGTGGACAGAGAGAGAGAGAGAGAGAGAGAGAGAGAGAGAGAGAGAGAGAGAGACAGAAAACTTAACAGCTATTGACATCTCAGAAACAACACATAAAACAGTTCACTTATCCCATTTAGTAGTACAAAACTTCAAATTGAATTTAAAAAGTATTGCAAGGAAAGCACAGTTGCACATTACAATATGTAATTTAAATACAGTTATAGATAAATAATCAGTTTCCTTTGTGCATATTGCAAAACTATTTTCCTGTGCTCCAGAGCACTTCGCTAATCAGATGCTCCTCTCACCCATCTCAAGGTGGGTGCCTTGCTAACTTTCCCAAATCTCCTCTGGCACAGGCTCCCCTATATGGGTTACGATTTTCCTAAAAAATCAGCCACTGCCAATCAAATTATCAGCATGGAGTCCCCAGGTTCACCGCCAAAGAGGAGGAAAGAAAAAATCCTGTTTTACTTTATGTGTTGGAGGGCCACAGCTGCAAGGTACTCACCACATACCAGTGTGACGGTCCACACTCCCGAGTCACCCGGCACCATCTGTTGGGGAAAACATTTGCATCCCTCCCGGAGAGATGAAATAAAAGCGCCGGACACGGCAGCTGCATGAGAACAGAGAAGGCCCTGGCAGTAAATCCCACTTACCGCCACGCTGACGGCCGCCAACTTACCGCCACAGCGGCGGATATCCGTTCACCATATGATGACACACATCAATCCAACAGAATTCAGCCACAGACACAAATCCGCTAGCCCAAAGGTCAGTGATAAAGTGGTGTGTGATGGATCGACCCCGTTCCGGTTGATCCCGCCATACCCCTGGGGCAGGATTGTTGTTCCTGACCCGGATGCAAACCGGTCGGGAACCTGTCTGCATCCACTTCCGGGTGACGAGGGGCTTTGAAAAGCCCTTCTCGCCGTAGCCCGGGAGAGGAGGGGAGAGGAAGAAGCGGCGGACGAGAAGAGGGATATAGCGGCAGCACCAGAACCACCAGCAGCACTCCAGGAGGCGGCAGTGCTCCCGGAGGCAGCGGCAGCACCCTGATCACCAGCGGCACTCCAGGAGGTGGCGGCACTCCATGAGGCAGCGGCAGCACCAGGACCACCAGCAGCACTCAAGGAGGCAGCGGAGGAACCAGGACCACCAGCGACTCTCCAGAAGAAGCCGGCACTCCAGGAGGCAGCAGCATCAGACGCCGACACCAGGACGTGGTGTCCAACGACGGTGGTGTCTCTACCCCAGCAACCATCGACAGGCCAGGAGGCAGAACAACCCGGGATCCGGCCACATTCGGGGAAGAACGTCACCTCAGCAGGTGCATGGGACTAGGGGTTAATCTGATATTCCCCACGAGCGGGAGGCGGGAGTGGGACAGGCAGTTACCTAACCGGTTTCTGAAAAGAAAGGATTAAGTTTTGGTTTGTTTTGAAGCAATTTTTATTTATTTTTTTGTTTGTTGTTGTTCGGGGCATTATATTCAGCCTTCATTAGTACACATTAGAAAACCAAAACAAATTGAATTTTCCACGCCACAGTGTACTAATAGTCTGGGCTTCCGTGGAGCTGAGCTAACATAGAAAAGGAAGACAAAGAAGGCTCACAATAGTAGTATAGCCCTATCCTACCCCAAAGAGAAGAAGAAAAAAAAGAAACAAAATGGCCTCTAAAGTATAAAGAAGAGACCAGACGAAAGTAAGAGAGGACAGACCTACAGAGAGAGAGATATAGATAGAGGAAACAAAGAAAACCAAAGAGCAGAGAGAGAGAGAGAGAGAGAGAGACAAAGAGCAGAGAAGGCGAAATAAAGAAGAAATGGGACAGAGAAAACAGAATAGAAAAAAAAAAATAAGAAGAAGAAAACTTACCAGACCACTCATCGTTGTTTGTCTTTGCTTCTTCCCCACATGTGCCTCCTGAGAGCCCATCTGGAAGAAAGAAGAAGAGGAAGGTGAACGCCCTGTGAACCCAGAGGCAGAACCACGAGAAAAAAAAGCATAAACTACAACCGTCAATCCACTTAATAAAGACATTGTGGGCACCATATACCACTGGCTACTCGTCATCATTACGGTATTCCCTGTCACATGGTGGTATCAAAACCCACACCGTTATGCTAGCAGAACAACGTCTACCACATTATGACCCTGGAATCACCACGGCTGTACATCCTGCAGCGCTCACAATGGACACCCACAGACAAAAGAACACCACATTGGACAATTCAAACAACACACACCTGGCACCCATACACACACCACACCCACACCACTATAAAACACAAACCCACATTACCCACAACCCTTTACGATTACAAATCAATGGCACAAGACTAACACTGAGACCACTGCCACAACTACATACACACACCATATACATCCATACATCCCTCACGCATCCCACTTCACACACCCCAACACATTACCCAACACACCCCCACCAACATACATCACATAATACCCATGGCACCACAAAGGCACCTCCGTTTCACTGAGGAGGAGTTAAGGGTCATGGTGGAGAAAATTGTCAGGGTAGAGCCACAGCTCTTTGGAGCACAGATGCAGCAAATATCAATAGCCAGGAAGATGGAGCTATGGCAGATAATAGTGGACAGGGTCAACGCCATGGGACAGCACCCCAGAACAAGGGACGACATCAGGAAGAGGTGGAACGACCTATGGGGGAAGATACGTTCCATAGCAGCAAGACACCTGCTAACTATCCAGAAAACTGGCGGTGGACCCCCACCTCCTCCCCCACAACTCACAACATGGGAGGAGCAAGTCTTGGCAATACTGCATCCTGAGGGCCTGGCCGGAGTCGGAGGAGGACTGGACTCAGGTAAGTCAACTCTCTACTATTATCACCCCCCTACCTGCATGCCATCACATACCCTCACCCTCACTCCCATCACTCCACTACTTCCCACACACTCCACCATCACATCTGTTCAATCCCAGTGCCAAGCCCTGCATGCAGTACCAATGCATGGACACCCCTCACAGCTTTGCGTGGACACTCATCACTAAAGCATGCACAGAATAGAGAACTAACAATCCCACCATACACCAACATACACAAGTAAAAGCTGGAAGGGCAGCACCAACCATAGAGGGGAAGCCAGGGATGTACAATATGTCATACACATTAACCATAACCCATTATTTACATCCCCACAGGCACCCCAGCCAATGCCACCAGAGAGGAGGTGCCAGCTGCCAGGAATCCCCAAGGTTCCTCCTGTGTTATCTGTCAGCATCCCTAGGGATTAGGGTTAAATCATATCTCTGTTCTTGGTTAAACCTTCATGTTTCTAAGTAAACATAATGTATTGTGTTACTCAATTGGTTTTATCAATGCTTGTTTTACCAAAGCTTGTTTGCTAGTGTGAGCAGGTGTAGACACGTGCTTCTAATTGGGTGTGGTGTAGACATGTGCTTCTAAATGGGTGTGGTGACTCATCCACATGTGGAAACTCAACTGCTTTCCTGATTGGCTATAAATAGCAGAGTGAAGCATGCCTCCCTGCTTGGCTTTGCTTTGCTTCCTTATCTCTGCATCTGATTTGGCAGTCCAGCCCCTGCTGTCATCCTTGTATTCATGACTTTTGAGGCAATTATTTTCTTTGCTCCTGTACCAGCTGACACGAGGCATTCCTCCAGCTCTCCGGAAAAGACTGCAGCTAAGTGACTAGTATTCTCCAGGGAGTTTATTCTTTGAGCACCACGCTTTCCTAGAACAGCTGGTGTATTTCAGACCTAGTATTTTGGCAGAGTGCTTATCTTGAAGAGACAAATGCATTTCTGAAAATTCTACATTATTATTGTAGTTACTTGCCTAAATGTGCTTCAGGAAATCTGCTTGAGCTCAAGTACTACAAAAAGTAACAGTGCAATTTTAAAAGAGTATTTACATGACTTTCCTTCCTCTAATAGCATAACTCTTGGATTTAAATTATGTAATTCATGCCTGTGTTTCAGGTTTGAGGAATTTGCATTTGAAGGGTTTTTCACACACACACAGTGAAACCAAATCAAACTGTGCCAACCTTACTATTTAAACCCAGAGTGGACATTTATATTTCTTGGATTGTTTTTGTTCCTTTTAGTTTAACCCTATGCATGCAGGAAAGTTATATGTGATATAATTAATGCCCTTGTTTGTCTTTCTTGTGCATGATAAGTGCAACCACTGTTTTAATTGTAATGTGCAACAGTGAATCTCTGTGAAGCCAGCCCTAGTGTTGCAGTACTTATTGTTATGGTACTCAGTTAAGGTTTTTAGTAATGCAGTGTTAGTAATTGTGCCAACAGTTTTTATTATACAAGAAAAGTGCTGGAGCATCCCAGTGTTCTTCTACCGCTCCTGTGCCCATATCAGAAAGAGAGATTCAGTTTCAAGGAAGTTGAGTGCACTAACTCTACTATCACTCTATCAACAACGACCTGCTCCCCCCGAAGATACAGGGTGCCTGGCTGGACCGGCAAGACATGGCAGTGTTTTGTCTCTTTCTCTTCCACTCCCCCTGTCCTTTTGGGACACCTGCCGTGGTTTCTGTGTCCACCAGGAAGTGCTGTGAGGTGTTCCAGGAGGACAGGGCATACCATAGCCCCTGCAGACATCCTGCTTTTTAGGTGATTGGCCTGTCTCAACACCAGCACTATCCAGTCTCCCAACTGAAGGGGCCCACAGTGATGACAGTAACTCTGGTCTTCAGGATCTGGATGATCTACTTGGCACATCAGGGACCACTGGACAGCCGGTTACCAAAGCCCAGCCACAGACCACCACAAAGCCTCCCCCCTCAGGAAACAACACCACAGCACCCACCCAGGGGTGTCCCCAGGACACATCAATCAGCAGTGTGCCCACCTCTACAGGGACCCCAGGCCACCCCACAAACACAGGACGATCAGGGACCTGGGTTCAGTGGCAGTGGGCACACAGTTCAGGGGACAGGGCCACAGGACAACAGGGAAGCTGGGAGGACTGCTGTGTGACAGGGGGAGGACAGGCAGAGGGAACCGACTCTCCAGAAGGCACTCACCGCGATCCTGGAAGCAAACCAACATTCCCAGGATACGCTGGGCAGATACTGGACAAGTTGCAGGAGAACATGCGGCTGCAGGAGGGACAGTACCTGGGGATCAGGGAGGACTTGAAGGACATCAACAACACACTGGTCTCCATTGCAGGGGTGCTGGCAGACATGGCCAACACAATGAGGGAGGCAGTGGCACACCACCGGGCTCCTTACACTAGCCAAACCGATGAACATCCCCCCACCTCCGCTGCCGCTAGTGGACAGGAGGCCCTGCCACAGGACCAACAGGCCACCAGCACCCCTCCCCCTGCAGAAGGAGAACCACCCCGCAAACGTTCCCTGCGATCCAGGCAGAAGCCAGAGACTGTTGCCAAGAACCCCGCCAGTAAATAAGACTCTCCTGAATGTCACACATGTGTCCCACTCTGTCACCCTGTCCACCTTGAACTGCCATTGCTCCCCTTCCTATGCCCTCTTGGACAATGCACCTGTGATACAAATAGACTGGGCTCTATCCTGGACTTTCCTCCATTATCAACCCGCCCATTCCACTACCCCCTCTACTTCTTGGCACTTAAATAAACACCCTTTGAGAAAATACAAGTATGGAGTATGTCAAATTATCTAAGCATGTATTTTTTTATCAAGGTTTAAACATTGCAATTCAACTGTACAGTATTGTATACATAGGAAAGACCTGTAGCTGGCTGCAGTCAACACACCAGGAGTGATAGTGGGGCACAAATATCTGCAAATGGAAATGCCAAAGGGTACAGTGAGTGGCCATAGACGTGGGAAAAACAGCCTGCAGTGACAATGTCAAACACAAAACGGTCAAATAAATGTGAAGTTACATTGTCTTACCTGTGTGTCATTGGAAGTATTGACCAATTATTGCACTTCTGTTGTCGTCATCCTCATCCTCTGCCTCCTCATCTTCACTGTCCACAGGGCCACTGCTGCCACACGGCCATCTCCAGCCTCCTCTTACTGCAGAAAAGGCACCTGGCGACGCAAGGCAAGGTTGTGCAACATATAACATGCCACGATGATCTTGCAGACCTTCTTGGGTGAGTAGCACTGGGATCCACCTGTTAGATGGAGACAACGAAACCTGGCCTTCAGGAGGCCAATGGTCCTCTCTATAATTCTTCTTATTCGCCCATGTGCCTCATTGTAACGGTCCTCTGCCCTTGTCCTGGGATTCCTCACAGTGGTCAGTAGCCATGTGAGGTTGGGGTAACCAGAGTCACCTGCAAATATCGAGGGACAACTGTTAGCCACACACTAACCCTTAGGACCCACACCATACCCATACTCCAATATATACTGGGTGGGAACCAGGGCTCACCCATTAGCCACACCCTGTGCCTCTGGAGTTGAGCCATCACATTTGGGATGCCGCTATTCCTCAGGATAAAGGCATCATGCACAGACCCAGGATACTTTGCATTGACTTGGGAGATGTACTGGTCCGCCAGGCACACCATCTGCACATTCATGGAGTGAAAGCTCTTTCAATTTCTGAACACTTGTTCATTTCGCCGGGGGGAACAAATGCAATATGTGTTCCATCAATAGCCCCAATTATGTTGGGGATATGTCCCATTGCAAAGAAATCAGCTTCCACTGTGGCCAAATCCTCCACCTGGGTGGAAACGATGGAGCTGCACATGTGTTTAATCAGGGCAGACAACACTCTGGTCAGCACTATTGAAAACATTGGCTGAGACATTCCTGCTGCCAAGCCCACTGTCACTTGGAATGAGCCAGTTGCCTGAAAATGGAGCACTGATAGTACTTGCACAAGAGGGGGGATCCCGGTGGGGTGACGGATAGCAGAGATTAGGTCGGGCTCCAATTGGGCACGCAGCTCGGTGATTGTGTCCCTGTCAAGTCTACAGATGAGGATAATGTGCCTGTCCTCCATTGTTGCCAAGTCCACCAGGGGTCTGTATACAGGGGATGTCTCCATCTCCTATTCATCCGCAGCGGTGGCAAACTATGGGGTAAAATAGTGGGCAGCTGGTCATTATCTCTTAATTCCAACCACTACAGTTCAATGCATGTTGTGATTGTAACAGTATTTATTTTGCTGGGGATGTCCAAATGGTGCATTTGTGTACTGTGACGCAGTTAGGATCCATGGCTGCCCCCCCTGAAATGGCGTCTGCCTGTCCTGTATGGAGGGACAGGTGGAAATTAGGTAATTCCGCTGACGTTGTGCGCTGTTGCGAGATGTGGTCGAAAACCAATGTGGAACTCCTCATTGGTTAACATTGGGCCCTATGGGGTACAGTGGCCAAAGGTGATGTACGCCGGAGGTGATAGTATCCACCGCCGCGGATGTAACCGCTATTTTCTTTCTGTTCACCCACTTGCTACCTGACTTTCAACAGGAGAGGACCTACACTGCATGTGCTGCTGTGACCTGTGTCTGGAACTGACCATGGCTCGTGTGACTGGGAAAAGGGCCCCTGCCTTCACCTCGGCGGAGTTGGAGGGACTGGTGGATGGGGTCCTACCCCAGTACCGAATGCTGTATGGGCCTCCAGACCAACAGGTGAGTACACCGTGAGTGCAATGCATGGTGCGTGAATGCATGGAGTGCTGTGTGTGAAGGCTTAATGTAGGGGGTGGATGGCTCCTCTCTGATGGCAGCCATTGTCTCTGTTTCCAGCCTCCCCGCTCCAACTTCCTGTACCCAATCCCATTCCCCTCAATCCCAACCTATCCCAAGCACACAGTCAGACCAGCATGCACCCAGGTCAACACACAAGAGTGGACATGGCAAACACAAGCACCACACTTCATCCCACAGGCACTCACACAAACACCATCCAGAATCAGGCATACCAACATCCCCTGCCTCCACTGTGGCCCCTCCTCCTCCTCGTCCACCTCCCTCACAGTTTCGTCTCCACTCACACCTGCATGCACTACATCCTCATCCACTACCCCCATCACCAGCACACCTAACAGCACACGCCCCTCACTGGTAGTCACCACCCCCACTTCCATGCACACATCCCCTGAGTCCTCTCCAACTGTGTCTGTTCCCTCTCCTCCCAAAGTACACAAACGCAAGCACTCATACACCCAACAGCCATCCACCTCACAACAGCATCCAGCCCATGCACCGACACCCAAATACAGCAGAGAGACACCTCCTACCACCACTCCCTCTTCCTCCACTCCCAAACCATCTCCCTCTTCCTGCCCCAATGTCCCTAAGAATCTTTTCCTCTCCACCATTGACCTCTTCCCTATCCCTACCCCACCCGTCCCTCACGTCAGGCTAGGGCAGTCAAAACCCAGGCAAGCACCTCAGCCACCCAGTCCACAGGAACAGTAGTGTTCCCAACTACTCCAGGTGGGGAAGGATCCCGGCCACTAGCCAGGAAGATGGACAGGGTGCCAGCCCCAAGTGCGTCGAGGAAGGGCAAGGAGTCAGCCCCAGCTGCAGGACGGAAGGGCAAGGAGGCAGCACCAGCTGAAGGACGGGAGGGCAAGGAGGCCCCCTAGCTGCAGGACAGAAGGGCAAGGAGGCAGCCCTAGCTGCAGGACGGAAGGGCAAGGAGGGAGCCCCACCTGCAAGAGGAGGGGCAAGGGGCCTGCAACAACAGGCAGTAGAGACAAGGGGCCCGGTGCAGGGACTCAGCCGGAGCCCCCACCACCAACTATGGTGGTGCAGCCGTCCGAGGCTGCAGGGGATGGGCTGGAGCATCCCCCCACCACTGCCAGCACTGCCTCCTGCACCGCTCCCAGCACCACTGCCAGCAGCAGCAGCCGCAATGGGCAGCCGTCTGAGGCTGCAGGGGATGGGCCGGAGCCTCCCCCCACCACTGCCAGGACCACCACCTGCACTGCCACCAGCACCACCACCAGTACCACTGCCAGCATCAGCAGCCCCAGTGGGCAGCCGTCCAAGGCTGCAGGGGATGGGCTGGACTCTCCCCCCACCACTGCCAGCACCACCACCTGCACTGCCACCAGCACCACTGCCAGCAGCAGCAGCCCCAGTGGACAGCTGTCCGAGGCTGCAGGGAAAGGGCTGGACCCTCCCCCCACCACTGCCAGCATCACCACCAGCACTGCCACCAGCACCACTGCCAGCAGCAGCAGCCCCAGTGGGCAGCCATCCGAGGCTGCAGGGGAAGGGCTGGAGCCTCCACCCACCACAGTCAGCTCCAACAGCAGCACCACCACTACCACCACTGGGCAGCAGTCACCACCGGCAGACAGTGTGTAGTCCTGCATCCATAGGATGTTGTGTGGCCTGGCCCCAGCATATCCTGTGGGTCTGACACCCAGCTGAGAGACTGTGACCTTGCACTCACCAAGGTCTGCATCACTGGGCACAATGCCCCCTCCAGAACCAGTGGAAGAAGCCATCCACTCACCCCATCCTCCACAGGATGAAGCTCACTGGGCACAATGCCCCCTCCAGAGCCAGTGGGCAAGTCACCCACTGGAGAGACTGTGGCCTTGCACTCTCCAGGGCCAAGCACAGGGCATGTTGCCGCCTCCAGAGACAGTGGGAAAGTCACCCACTTGAGAGACTGTGGCCTTGCACTCCCCAGGACAGAGTGATGGGCATGTTGCCCCCTCCAGGACCAGTGGCGTTGTACCATCTTCCGGCTGAGGTGCCCCCCTGTTCCCTGTCCCTCTGAGTTGCCTGGCTATTTTCGACCTGATGCCCCTGCAGTGTTCTCTCCATGTTTTTGCAGGAGTGAGGTGGGGCCTTGGACTATGTGATGTGGCCCTGTGGCCTAAGGACATTGAGGACTGGGCAGTGTCCCTACATTTGTAAATATACATATACTTGTTGATTTGGATGCATGTATTGCTACTATATTTATCTTATTACACTCACTTTAATCAATTCATTTTATCCTTGCATTATTCCTGAGGGGAATGGGTAATGCTTGTGCATCTGCTTGTGTGTGTGGTGTTAGGGGTGGGGGTGTGTGTTGCGTGTCACTCTCTTTTCCCCCTCCCCTGTGTGCTAGGCGGCAGTAATCACCGTGGTCGTCTTCGCCGGCGTTGGTGTTCATAGTGGAGCAGAACGTAGAAGATCATGGGGAACACATGAAACCCAGGCTCCATTGCGGCATGGTTCTTCCTTGAGTGTCCAAAGGTGAGTCCTTTCCCTTCTGTGCAGTGTTTCCGCCAAGCTTTTGATGTCGTTGGTACCACCCTGGAAAAAGTGGCGGATTGGTGTCTAATAATACAGTGGGCGGAATATTGTCTTCCGTCTGGCTGTAGGTGCCTGTTGATTTCGCTATGGTGGTCGGTGTGTTAAAGTGGCTGTCTGTCTGAGCGGTTTCCGCCGTGGTCAAATTTCATATTTATTACCGCTGGCCTGTTGGCTTTATTACCGCCGCTTTATCACTAACCGCCAGGGTTATAATGAGGGCCTATATTTTTATAACAAAAAAGTTCCACCGGAGGGTTTCCCGGGATACAGAATTTAAAAGGCACAGTAAATCACAGCGTTTTACTAAACTGTGAACAAGCATCGTCAAATAAAAAAATATTGACCCTTAGCAACTTTAAAAAGAAAAACTATCAATGCTAAAGTTTGAGTTACTTTAGGTGATTAACTCCAGCAGGATGCCCGTCAGGAGGACCAGCAAGGACCACAGAAACAGTTACCTTGAAGGAAGAAGTAGGCTTCAGAGAGTTCCAGGCACTTTTATCTCCCTGCATTTGACTCCTATGGATGTAGTTCTGATGAAGGGGATACAGGATGCCAAAGTGCCTCAAGGATGCAACGGATGAGATGAGGCAGCGGGGGTCCCCCCTGTGGCTTCTCTAAGGTTCATGTGCATAGTGGAGGGATCCTGGCCACAAGTGTGGACATCTCCTGAAGTCCTCTCGATCCTGGCAGCAGTCCAGTCACCAATAGGCTACCAGTCACCCGGTATCGCAGGCAAATCCTTCCTTAGGTGGTAACCTACCTTCTGGGCAACCAAACTGCACTCCGATGACTTTCAGAGGTCCAGCAGACTCATTTGCACGTCAGTTCTGGGCGCTTCACAGCAGCGAGGAGCAGCAATATGAAGGCGTGGGCTACCAATTCACACCAGCAGGGTTCCTCAGCTGTTGTGGCCCGGTGCTGCGAACAGGAGGTCAGCCAACTGACTCTTGGAGTCTTTTGCTTTGTCTGGGCTCAGGAGTCAACTTCTCAGGCACAGTCCTTTCTCCTTTGATAGCCACCAGGTTCAGCAGCTGCAATCTTCGTCTGTGCTGCCTCTCTTCGCCTGATCCTTGGTAAAGCAGGGCAGTCCTTTTTTCAATCCTCTTCTCCAGTCCATCAAGATCTGAGGTCTGGGTGTCACAGTTCCCTTTTTATGCCCAGAAAATGTCCTCAGGATAGGTTGCGGTCAATAGCCAATGAGCTACCAGGTTCTTTTCCTCCTTTTTAGTGACCACCTCCTGCAAAGTGTGGCATCTGGCTATCTCCGAATTGTCTATTCTGCCCACTTCCAACATGGCAGAGACCTTCTCTTGGCATGTAGAGCTCTGTGGCCCAAGAGAGGGGTGTGGCCATCAAGGGATCTACACGCCCCTGACAAAACAGTTTGTCTTCCCAATTGTCATCCTGACTATCTAAACAGTAGAGCAGCCCCTCTCCAAAGTGTTTACCATTTGCCCTTCAAAGGTGGGTTCTTCTTTGAAACTCACCTTTTGGGATAACACCTGTGTGGCTTCCTGCTAGTGGGCTGCAACACCTCTCTCCGGTGCAGGTTTCTATTGTCTCTTTTCCTGGGAGTCATTTGCATGTCTCCACAAAAGAGCAGAAAGCTTCCTCCATGACCGTGTGCAATTGTGCACAGGCAAAGGAGATTTTAGGGCAACAAAGTGACAACTTTGTAAAGGTTGCACACTACAACAAGTTATATTTTTCCCCCAGCCAGCCTGGATGATGAGGGGTGATATCCCCAAAAACCAGTCCCAGAATGCTTGCTTCTGGTCCAGGGAGGAACTGCTCTGGCAATTCAGACTGGACTATTCCCATGGGGAGCAGGGTCAAGACTGATTTGAATATGGCTGGGTCCTAACTCGGGTGGCATAATGGGTAAAAAACAATGGTTTTGGAGGAGGCCCGAGCAATTGCCAGTGGCTGAGATTAATTCAAGCCTTCCATCCATCACCTTGTTGTTGTTGCATCTGCCGCCCTAATTGCGATGGGTATGCCCAGACATGGGTCCCGGTCTCACTGTGCCACTGGATTCAAGCTAGCCTGGCTGATGAGGGGTGATCCCTGAATGCTCGTCTATGGGCCAGGGAGTACCTGGCCGGTCAGTTTGTGCTGGACTGTGCCCTTTGGGAGCAGGATCAAGACTGATATCCATATGGCTCCGTCCAAACTGGGGTGGCATGGTGGGCAATAAAAGATTGGGATGAAGCCTGAGTAATTGCCAGTGGCTGAGCCACTGCATTCAAGCTAGCCTGGCTGATGAGGGATGATACCCCAAAACTGGTCCCAGGATGCTTGTTTATTGTCCAGAGAGGTCAGCTACTTTCAGGGCCCGCTACTGCAATTGATGAAAGCTACACATTACTTTATTTCATTCCTGAAAACTGAAGATACACAGTTATTTTGATAACTTATATCTGATAGATATCAGTCTTTGCTTTCTTTGCAACGGAAGACTGATTATCTTTTTCACCTAAATTCTTCTCCAGTTTCCTAAGGAGAGTGTATTGGTGTTTGCAAATGATAACTTAAAATTTCGTATGCTTTTCCGACTCACGGGAAATAGATAGCAGAGCAGTCACGGCTGACTGTAGGATATATTAGAAGCTTAATGACGGAGGATGTATGAAATGGACCTTGGGTATGAGTTTATTTACTTTTAGTAATATAGGAATTAAAGATTAAGTACAACAAAACAAACACAAACGGTTTAGTACATTTGGGGTCCGAGATATAAGTCAACACCTTAAATGGCAGGAAGAGATTAATGTTTCAAAGTGGGGAAAGTACAGCAGTGCTGTCATGTATCCTGTCCTTGCTGGTGCAGATTAATGGTATTTGGCCGCTAGGGTGCTGGGTCATCTGGTATCTTCACACACGGGTTCCGTGTCTTCTTAGAAAGTCTTAGTGGATTTTTGACCACCTACCATCTTAAGCATGTTGTATGACTTGCTGCCGTTCAAGATCCGACACCAGATCTCATGTTCCGCACCAATGTTTCGTTTTAGCCTGGGGTTCTGTCTTCTGATGGTCATTTATGTTTTATCCCCGCTTATTGTGTAACCTTCCTTTTTACAATGTTCCCTCCTCTCTTCCTCTGCAGTTCTCCAGTTTTCTTCTGGGTATTAGACTGTTATCCTCTCTCCAAATACTCATTATTCTCTTATTCGTTTTTCACATTACATTTTCGTGCGGCAACCTTACGTTTCATTTCGATTTGTATCTTTTGAAGACCCTGCATTCTATGGTGTCACTGTGTCTTTTGCCTCTCTTCCCCGTTTGGTATTTTCTTTTGAGGGTTTCACGCTTTTAATGAATTATAGTGGCAAGGCAGTAGCAATGGGTGACATATGAGGGTCGGGCCATCTCATGTTAAATTCAGGTTGCCCAATTAACCCTTGCTGATGGAACAGCATTTACCAAGAAATCGGTTTACCTAGACAAACTACATTCACATTTTAATGTATATAATCTAATCGAAGAAAAAAACTATGCAGTTTTTGGACTATGGACTACGGAGGTGCTGGAGTTCAGATGGTGAATAAGCAATACAAATGCCATTGAATTTTCTTTTTATCTTGCACATTTGTTGTGTGTACAAAGACAGAGGTCAAATGTCTGGCTATGCCTTCTGAAAAATTGCTGCTTATTCTTTTAACATGGAGGGGTTCTTTATTTTTGTTTCTCTGACTGTAAAGTGATATGATTTTGCAAAGTGAACTATGTGCCATTCTCACTAGGGTATGGACAGTCGAAAAGAAAGACTGTAGAATGTCGATTTTTTCTAATAAACAACATTTAAATAACTGTCATTAAACTGTACACAAACTTCAAAATATATCAGCAGTTGAAAGCGCAAATGAAACACATTTTGTTTTGTAATTCTGAAGTGTGATGAATAATTATTTTAGCAACATCAAAACACATATTTGGTGATGCACAAATAATAAATATTGTAGTGCACTGTACTGCAGCATTTATTTATATAGAATTTACTACCCCTGTGTGGGGCACTAAGGCCTCACCTATATGAGCAGCAAGCTACGCAGTATAGGGTGTGTGGTTGGAAGGGAGTTGATTTTGCTTTGTGATCCTATGTGGGAAGTATTTCCATGTTGTGCATGACAACCATCAAGGTGTGGTTATTGTGTTAGGAAGTGCAGCCCCTATCAATTTGGAGGATGGGAAGATATGGCAGGCACAGATGCCCAGTATATGGTTTTTAAGTAGGCTGGGAGCTTTGAACAGCTCTGCAGGTCCCTTTATTGTATTTATTGTTGTTATAGTCTGCCAGGCTGGTTACTGTACTGGGTTTGCTCACCCAGAAAGTTTGTGTATATTTTGGGACCTGAGCTAGCATGGTTGGAGAGAGAGAAAAGTGGAGCCATCTGCTGGATGGGCATTGTTACTATCATCCTATATCTGAGTGTCATTGTGAGATGTAAAGAGGCAGCGAAAGTCAGGGCTACTTGAATTATGTGGCAGGAAGGCCAAACTATTTGCAAGGGTTAACAAAATCATGCACAAGAAAAGGCAAATCATGCGATGTAATGCAGCACATTTTGTGATAGTATTAATTCATAATGTTCACATTCCTTCACATGGTAACACTATCCGTTGATGGGTTTCACCTCATTAGCACTAGTTTAACATTCAAATAGAGTAATATGCAACTCAAAATGAACAGTCATTGTGGAGGCAGAGCCAGACCGGGGCACAAGATGGCTGCTCCTTGAGATGACTGTGCCAGCTGAATCATCATCCTGCATGAATCTGCTACTTACAGACTCACCTCAGACATCCTTCAGTGCAGTGGCCTCCCATGGGATCAGCGCTTGCTCTGACTGACTTTGGGGTCTGGGGGGCCGCTTCCTTGGCCATGCATGAGAGGATCGCAGCGCAGCCTCCCCGTGCTTGCTCACCCGGGCAGCATGCCTCGCGGGTCTCCCACCCTCAGATTGCTGCTGCCAAGCTTGGAGACTCCTGACGTTGGGAGCTGGGACATATATAGTACCTGCGCCGGCCCCCACCGGTGAACTGCCACAATGCCGTGCTCTGTCCTGAGTTGGGCAGAGCCGCACAGCCTTGGGGTTGGGAGCGGATGCTGCTGCAGGCACTGCAGCTGCTCTTGCCCCATGGCAAGGGCAGAATGCGGCGGCCAGGCGGCTGCCTGCAAAGTCATACCCTCCTGCTGTATTCCATGTGAAAAGATTGCTTGAAGATACGTTGCATGCCTGCTACAGCCTGCTCCAGGCCTGCATATTTCCTTGCACTCTCCCAACCACAATCAAATCTGAGGCTACAGTGTCTGTTGAGTGCCAACTATCTGCATTCTGACTCACCTGTTGCTTACTAGCCCTGCAGCGTACTACTCCTCTGGTACTTATAGCACCCGTCCTTTAACAAAGTCCTCTCATCTACTGCTTGTGAGAAGCTCTCCCCCCTCCGATCTATAGGGCTATTTCAAGGCCTTGCCCCGGGAGACTCTTGATGTATGAGGCCTGGCCTCCCCACTTCAGTTAACTTGGCTCTATGAACAAGGACCAATACTGCCTTTCCTCCTCTGGGTGGCTGCCCAAAGACCCTGGGCCTGCACGTACCCCCCCAAGATAAGAGACCATCTGGGGTGTGACTGGGCTCGAGGGAGAGTGCCAGGACACCAGTGACTTTTGCCTGCGATGCGCTCTCCATTGCTGGCTCCATGCCATGTTCCACTGTAGATCTCACCGCTGTGACTGGCGATCAACAATGGCACTAGCCCAAGATCTGAGGTCCCCCTAAGGTCAATATCGGCAGATACGACACATGCCAATAGAAGCTCTCCTTTGAGAGCAGGAACCTAACTTGCCACGCCGAACAAGAACCACTTACAGATGTAGCTTCCAGCTGCTCTGGGAGTGATGCTAAAATGGACATTGACCTCAAGGACTTTCTAGTCGAGGCGAAGTCCAGCCTCAAATCCATTGATACAAAAGAAAGATATCCTCACTACCTGGACCACATTAAAAATGTGTAGGCAAGCATGAACATTGAGTTGACCATTTAGAAACCAGAGTCTCCAATGCTGACAATGCCCAAGTCCAAGGAACACCTGCTGAGAATGGACAAGGGAAGTTCAAGGCTAAGAATGAGAATTTGGAGGCAACACGCATCTGAAAATTTGAAAAATCTCTTGATTATTGGTCTACCAGAATCTACTGCCATCAACAAAATGGAGGATATTGTGGAAGCCCTCCTCCATGAACTCTTCATGAAGGACCTACTGCCTATCTACATAGTGGAGCGTGCACATCGCTCACTGGGGCCGTGTCCCCCTCAGGGCGCTACACCATGACCCACAGTAGCTAAAATGTTGAACTACAGAGACCCCAACACTATCCTGTGACTTGCAAGTGACAGAAGGACTATCCCCTATCAAGGGAGCAAGCTCTCATTCTACCCTGATGTAACTCCATCAGTTCAGGCTGTGCAGCGGTTTCTTCCAGCCAAAAGTATTCTTCAAAAGGTTGACATACCCTATTCTCTCATATACCTGGCAAGCTATGCATTCCATTTAAGGGGAAGACACACTTTTTCACTGATAAGTCTCCCCCAAAAATCGCGAAACACATCACTGTGTCCAGGCCATCCCCTAGAGCAGTGTTTTTCAACCTTTTTTGGGCAAAGGCACAATTGTTTCATGAAAAAAATCACGAGGCACACCACCATTAGAAAATGTTAAAAAATGTAACTCTGTGCCTATATTGACTATATATAAAGTAATTCTCTTGAATAGGAATCAAATAAACACAAAGAAAGTATTTTATAATTACTTTATTATGAAATAGTAAGTAAACAGAAATATGAAAAATTATAAAATACTTTATTCAGTGCGCAACCTGGGCCTGTTTGGCTGAACACAAAGCTGATATTCTGGCTGGAATCGAAGAAAGACACACACGTAGCTCTTCGTCAACAGCTCTCAGTCTCTCTCTGTATTTAGTTTTTATAGCAATCATGCTTGAAAAGCTCATCTCACACAGATATGTAGTGGAAAATGGGAGCAATGTCAAAATAGCTTTGTTTGCCAGAAGGGGGAACTCCTTGGCAGTATCCAACCAAAAACTGTCCAAAGGTAGATCAGCAAATCTTAGCTTGAAACCACGATTTTGTCTCAGTTCAGTTAGTTCCTCCTGCTCCTGTAAAGTCATGTCCTTTCCACCAACTGATGCTGAGCTATAAGGGTCCCTAACCCAGTCAAGGCATTCAGTGGAGACTGAAGAGAAATAAAATGACAACTTCTCCTCGAGAGTTTTTAAATGTTTAACTATTATCTCACACAGTGCAGCAGTGTGAACACCTTGCCATTGCTTGGTGAGTGTGAACATTTCAAGATTGCCACTTTCCACGTGTTGATGCCAGAGTTGCACCTTTGAACGGAATCCATTTATTTTATCTGTACTTGTAAGCAGGTTTTCATTTCGGCCTTGCATTCGTGTGTTCAGTTCATTCAGATGATGAAATATATCTGCCAGGTATGCCAGCCTTGCACACCACTCATCACTTGCAAGCAGCTTTGCGTAATCTGACCTCTCATTTGTCAGAAACACTTTAAGTTCCTCCCGCAGCTCATACACACGAACCAAGACCTTGCCACGCGACAACCACTGGACTTCCGTATGAAACAGCAAGGTTTTATGCTTCGCTCCCATCTCCTCACACAAAGCTGCAAATATGCGAGTTTTCACGGGTCGTGACTTTACAAAGTTTACCATGCGCACAACATCATCCAACACATGAACTAGGTCTGCTGGTAAAGTCTTGGCTACGAGGGCCTCACGGTGTAAAAAACAATGCGTAACAATAACATCTGGATTTCTTTCCTTCACTCTGCTTACAAAGCCTTTGGTGCGCCCGACCATGGCTGCAGCTCCATCGGTGCAGACACTTGTGCAGTTTTCCCACTTAAGTCCTCCTTGTTCAAGGTATTCTGATGTGACCCGAAAAATTTCTTCTCCTGTTGTTTTTTCTGGCAATGCCTTGCAAAAAAAGAAGTTTTCTCTAATTGCATCACCATCAACAAAACGCACATTGGCCAAGAGTTGAGCATGTCCACTGATATCAGTAGACTCGTCAAGTTGCAATGCAAATTTCTCACTGATACGGATCTTTTCCAAAACCACACTTTCGATGTCTGCAGACATGTCATTAATACGTCTGGAAATTGTGTTGTCTGAGAGAGGGACTTTGGCTATTTCCTTAGCTGCTTCAGGTCCGAGCATCTCCTGTACAATAGCTTTGCAGGCGGGAAGTATTAATGTCTCTGCCACAGTGTGCGACTTTTTTGACTTGGCTATAAGTTCAGCAACTTGATAGCTAGCTTTAAGAGCTCTTTCATTTACCTTTGTGGTTTTTCTCATGAAAGTTGCCTCTTTCTCCGTGTTTTCACGCAGGCGAACAAAATAGTCCGCATTCTTGTTTTGAAGCGAAGGGTGTTTCGTTTGGAGATGGCGTTTAAGTTTGCTTGGGACCATAGCACTGTTACTAGCTTTTCACCACACACCACGCACAGTGGAGTTGGTTTGTTTGCATCTCCGGTGAAAGTAAATCCAAATGAAATATAGCTTTTGCTATATTGCCTTGTGCCAGAGAATTTGCTTGAGCTAACCATCTTTGCTTTCTTTTGATCCCCACTCATACTTGGGCTCTCATCTGGCTCCAAATTTTGTTCAGAGTCCAGTTCTTTCCTTTTCAAAAACTTGTCCATCACTGCAGTATCTCACTGTCACTCAGTACTTACTGCGCTTGTCTCCTCCAGATAGCCGCTGTCCGTCACACTCAGCACTCTTCTGCGCATGTCTCCATCCAGATCCATCAGTCAGCGCTCTTCTGCTCTTCTGCTCATGTTTCCTCCAAATCCAGATCCATTGGCGCTCTTCTGCTCATCGGCGATCTACTGCGATGTCTCCTCCTGTCCTCCTCCTGTTAGTGTAACAGTGACACCGGAGCTATTTATAGTCCTTAACATCAGTGGTGGGATTCAAAAAGTTTAGTAACCAGTTCCGACATTCAAGCATGGTTTAATATTTGTTTCTTTAATGGCAAACAAAAACGTTGCACACGCCAGAAGGATTAAGATAGCATGGTGTTTTTAACACTAACGGCGCAGTTTCAAGGGTCAAGTATCAGGTTTTGGAGACTGAGTTCAATCTGAAACCTCGGAGACGCTGGTTTAGAAGCATCTGGTTACGTAGACATCAAATTGGTTCAGCACCTCTGCAGCAAGTTTATGCGGCATCGGGGTCCCTGGAAGCCACACACTGTGACTATTCTAGGGCACTGAACCACTTATCTTTCTAATCACCTGAAACACCTGTGGTTTGTGTCATCTTTCTACAGTTAAAGTGCTGGAACTTTCATTGCTATGGGGCTCAATGTTACCAGAATAAAAGTACATATATGCATAACTCCATGATGAATTCCTCCATGAATTCCACCACGATGCCCCCAATGAAATCTTCAATGATGCCCCCGATGAACACTTCCATGATGCCCCCGGTGAACTCCTTCTGTGAGGTAAGTGCCATTCTAGTTTTGAATCCTAGGTACTCTGCTTGAGAAACAACTTGTGTTTTGGTGTGTATGAGAGGAAGAGGTGTATGATACATCCTTAATTCTTATTAACTCGCTGTAGCTCACCTCAATTTTGAGCACTCAATTTTACTAAAATTAGCTGTAACTACAACAATAATACTGTTAGACCTGGCAGCCTTGCTATGGTTTTCTCTAACTTTTTGCATTCAGACCACATGTTTTAGAACTAGACCACAGATATGTGTAACCTTACCTTCTCCGTGGTAGACCCCCTTCTCCTTGTCTCTCGTTACCGCCACTCTCTCGTCCTCCTCGTCCCGCTCCTCGACGAGACTCCTTCGTCTCGTCCTGACCTCGTCGTGCTCTCCCTCTCTTTCGGCTCCGGCCCCCTTTTCACCACTCCCCCGGAAGTCCTGAAGCGTTTCCCTGGAAACAGGGAAACGCGCCATCGACGCCCGGAGCGTTCCCATGGAGACATGGGAACGCGCAACGGGCTTTCGAGAAGCTGGTTGGCGCTGGCGTGGACGTGGTCGTAACGAACCGTTCACAATGCCCTACAGTCCGGCGCCCGCCGCCCTAGTGGGCGGAAATTTGACATTTTTTTTTTTTTTTTAATCTTTCGAATTTTTCCTACGGCACACCAGGCAACATCCTGCGGCACACTAGTGTGCCGCGGAACAGTGGTTGAAAAACACTGCCCTAGAGGATCACCACGTGGTCAGGCGGAATCACTCACCAGTGAGAATAACTGAAGTGCATTATGCAGCCCACAACAGGTATTCGTGGGTGACGCACCTGGAATGGTCCTCTTGCAGACACCACCCTAATGTGTGAGAATGCAGATTTTGACTCGATGCTGCTGCCCCTCAGGGTGGTCGCCACAAACTCACCTTCACCCATCAGCCATATGGAGTCTGATTTCTGGCCCTGTGGTGTCTGGAACCTTGTCTAACTGATAGGGGCATCCACCTGGCCTCTCTTTGCCTCTAGGGATGATTCCCAAATTGATCATCATTTACTCATTCAGAAGTTGGGATGTAGGGTGAGAATGTTCTACTCAACCATGTTTTTGGGTTGGAATGGGTGGTGGAAAGATCTAGGTTGTTGATTTTCATTGTTGTTTGAAACTGTATTGTTCCCCCTCCCCATTCCCAAGCATGGTTTATCGCTCCACTTACCTCTGTCAACAGGAGCTGCTCCTGACAATATTGCGATGCCCAACCCCACCACCCCCGGCACTAAGACTTCAACCAAGTGCCTTACTTAGAACATTCGGGTCCTCAATGACTGTGGGAAAACCCTTTAGTGCATGTGTACCTCAACAGAAACCTCATAGACATCTGTTTCCTTCAGGAACGGCATCTTACCCAGTCCTTGGCATGGGGGATGCCCGTGTGCTGGTGCGATGAGATCACACCTCTCTCTATTCTAGCTACGCCAGGGGTGTCGCACCACTACTGCGGTGGGGCCTGCAGTGGCAGAAGCAGCATATGATGTATGATCTGTAACAAGAGCAGCAGACATGTGCTGTTTGTTGGTACCTTGCACTGCCAACCTGTAATGCAAGCCACTGTTTACGGCCCCAGTACTGATGACCCAGACCTTTTCTCCGCTATATGGTGGCTCATTTTCATTTGGGACCAGGGGCTATCATATGGGGATGTGACTTTAATGTCATTTTAGATGACCAACTTGACAGGTCTAGGACATCCAGGCATGCACCCCCCCCCATCCAGCACTGACACTTAACTCAATTATCCACAGTAACTACTTGCAAGACATCTGGCGGCACATGCATGCTACACTAATAGAAGGCACCTGTGCTACAGCTCATTACTGGCTAATTTGACAGGATTCTGAAATCTGGGTCACACAGATGCCCCACTTACCCTGCACCGTCTCCAAGCACGCCCCTGTAGTGTTGGAGCTGCCTGCAACCAGCCCCCTGTGCCTTCTCTTGCTGTTTCCCCTCCGGGGCGCTGTGCGAGGCCGCATTCCATGAAGAGATCTGTACAGAGATAACAGAGTTCTTCAAATACAATGAGAGCACAGTCACTTCTCCATCCACACTCTTTGAGGCCTTCAAGGTGGTTATCTGCACTGTGTGCAATGCAAACCAATCTGGGGTCCTTAAAGCTAAATGAGGAAGGCTTGCACTCCGGCCGCGAGACGTTCATGCCTTAGAACAAGAATATTCCCACTCTCACAATACAGCCACACTGGCTGAGATCCAGGACAAAAATAAATGACTTCGTAGGGGAGGCCACGTGCGAAACCCAGTACCTGGACAGGGAGGCCCAGACTCCCCGCTATGAGGAGGGTGACCACCGTGGTAGGACACTAGCTAGCTTTTTACTAAGGCCGTCAGTTTCTACTTACATGGTTGATCTGCTGGACGACCAGAAAGGCTTCAAATCCACCCCAAAACATTATTAGACACCATGACCTCCTTTTATACCAATCTGTACACTGCCACATCAGCCCTCTCAGAGATCGAATTTCAAAACATATTTTGACACAATACGACTCATGTGGTTAATCCACGCTCATTGTGAGTTCCTCAATTCACTTAACACTGTGGAGAAAGTCACGCAGGTTATCCACAGTTTGACGGTGACAAGACAACATGCCTGGATGACTTGACAACCACCTTTTACAAAGAATTTTCCCTGACTTTTGCACCCTACCTGTTGCCAATGTTCAAAGAATCACTAGCAAAGGGCACCTAACACCCATCGCTCAGGGAAGTGGGTATTGTAACGATCCTTAAACCAGACAAACCAGTGCAGCAATGTGATTCGTACAGGCCACTTTCCATGATTAATGTGGACAATAAGATCTTTGCCAAGATCCTGGTTAACCGCCTCCTTCCCTTGTTGCCCAAAATAGGTCAGATAAGTCCGAGTTTATTCTGGGCCACTGCACTTCTCACAATCTGCGCACCATCTTTGCGACCATGCGTTACATAGACCCTCAGGTCCAGACTATTGCTGCTCTCCTTGACACTGCAAAGGCCTTTGATTCCCTCTAGTTGTCTTATCTACTCACATTACTAGTGTGCATGGGCCTGAGTTCCAGATTCCTCTGCTAGATTCAGGTCCTATACAACTCTTTCACCGCCCATATGCGGCTCAACAAATTGCTGTCAGAACCGTTCCCGGTCACTAGTGGAACACGACAGGGGTGACCATTCTTGCCCATCCTTATTGCCAGGACGATGGTGCCCTTAGCGGCTCAGCTCAGGCAACACCATGCCCCCCCATGGCCTTGGCTTCACCTCCAGAGGGCTGGTGCTATCCATGTACGCCAGTGACATCACAGTTTACATTCATAATCCACAGATGAACTTGGGCTCATTGACTTGCGAGATACTTCGCTTTGGAGGCTACTCAAGTATTTTGATTAATTGGTCAAAATCTAAACTGTTTCCCCTCACTGATGGTACTCTGTGCTTTCCTACGGAGTACCCGTTCAAGTTGGCATCCAAGCAAGTACGCTACCTAGGGATTTGGCTCAGCTTTGATCTGGATGAACTCTGAAAAGCCAACTGTGGCCGAGCCCTGCCCTGGTTTGAAAACAGAATCCCAATTTTGTTCCACCTGCCCTTCTCCATTGCTAGGTGCATAGTGATAGCAATGATGGTTGTCCTACCAAAGTTCCTTAATCTTTTTCTCAACTTTTTCATCCCCCTGACAGCCCAATGTCTGTGCTGCCTGTGCTCCAATTTAATCGCACTAGTTTGGATTGCTTTCCTACGGAGTACCCGTTCAAGTTGGCATCCAAGCAAGTACGCTACCTAGGGATTTGGCTCAGCTTTGATCTGGATGAACTCTGAAAAGCCAACTGTGGCCGAGCCCTGCCCTGGTTAGAAAACAGAATCCCAATTTTGTTCCACCTGCCCTTCTCCATTGCTAGGTGCATAGTGATAGCAATGATGGTTGTCCTACCAAAGTTCCTTAATCTTTTTCTCAACTTTTTCATCCCCCTGACAGCCCAATGTCTGTGCTGCCTGTGCTCCAAATTAATCGCACTAGTTTGGATTGCAATTAAATTGCAGCTCCTAACACTGCTGCTCAACCAGGGCGGCCTTGGCGTGCCTACCATGGCAATGTACACACTATGGCCCTCATTACAACCTTGGCAGTCGGTGTTAAAGCAGTGGTAATACCGGCAACAGGCCGGCGGAAAAAAAATGGGATTACGACCACAGCGGAAACCGCCAACATAGACAGCCACTTTAACACTCCGACCGCCATGGCGGTACAAACAAACAGCGCGGCGGTAACCGCCAACAGACAGGTGGAAGACAATGTACCGCCCACCCTATCACAAGATGCCAATCCGCCACCTTCTCCGCAGCGGAACCAACGCAAACAAAAACACGGCAGAACAGTACACAGAAGGGGAAATCACTCACCTCTCCACACCCCACGACAAACCAGGATGCCATGGAGCCAGAACTGCAGATCCTTCTGGCGATGGTCTTCCTGCTCCTCTATCAGGAGCTCCAGAGATGGCGGCGACGACCACGGTGAGTACTGAACCTACAACACAGGGCAGGGGGGAGGGAAAAGAGAGTGACACACACATGCAACACCCCCATCCCCACCCTCACCCACAACACCATACACACAAATAGAAGACCGCGGAGGGTATTATGAGTTTTTCCCTGGGCTGGCGGGCGGTCTCCAAAAGACCGCCCGCCAGCCCAGGGAAAAACTCCCTTCCCACGAGGATGCCGGCTCGTAATCGAGCCGGCGGAGTGGGAAGGTGCGACGGGTGCAGTGGCACCCGTCGCGTATTTCAGTGTCTGCAAGGCAGACACTGAAATACTTTGCGGGGGCCCTCTTACGGGGGCCCCTGCCGTGCCCATGCCATTGGCATGGGCACGGCAGGGGCCCCCAGGGGCCCCGCGACCCCCCCTACCGCCATCCTGTTCATGGCGGCTTTCCCGCCATGAACAGGATGGCGGTAGGGGGGGTCAGAATCCCTTCGGCGGCGCAGCGAGCTGCGCCGCCTTGGAGGATTCTAAGGTCAGTGGAAAACCGGCGGGAGACCGCCGGTTTTCCCGTTCTGACCGCGGCCAAAGCGCCGCGGTCAGAATGACCAAGCGAGCACCGCCGGCCTGTCGGCGGTGCTCCCGCCCCCGTTGGCCCTGGCGGTAGAGAACCGCCAGGGTCAGAATGAGGGCCACAGTCTCTCAAGTCTTTTCAGTGGGTGGGTTGCCCACTGCTTTATCCTCGGGAGTGCAAAGCCACAGTATCACAAGTGGATGCCTTTCTCTACTGGAGTGGGCTTTGTGCCCAGAGTGCTTCATCCTGCCTAGGACAGAGGTAGTGGATGTATCTCTCCACTGGTTCTAGAGGGGGCTTGGTGCCGAGAGTGCTTCATCGGACAAATGACCACTGGGGATGGCAGTCATGTCTGCGGTGGTGCCACTGGCTCAGGATGTTGCGGGGCCACTGGCGGTGCTTGCGGCGGTGCTGGCGGTGTGCTTTGTGGCAGTGGTGCTGCTGCGGGCTCTGTGGTGGCGGTTCTGGCTGTGGGCACTGTGGCAGCGGTGCTGGCTGCGGGCTCTGTGGCGGCAGTGCTGATGGCGGGCTCTGTGGGGGCGGTGCTGGGGGCTGGCTCAATGACAGTGGTTCTGGCGGTGGGTTCTGTGGCGGCGGTGCTGATGGCAGGCTCTGTGGCAGTGCAGGTGGCGGTGCAGATGGCGGTCTTCTCCGCCGTACAGGTTGGCGTCAACGTGGACAGAAGGTGTGACACTGGTCCCTCAGTCGGTGCCACCATGCCCTCTCCTGATCTGCCCTTTAGTTTCTGGCCCTTTCCCAACCTGGATGGTGGCACAGCTGTCTTGTCACCATCGCCTTTCGTTTTCCCTGAGCCCTTGGTGGCAGGTGTTTTCTGCTTCTCCCTCTGGGATGTGGGCAACTTTTTTAGTTTTGCAGGTGGCGGATGGTCCTTGCCCTCGCCCGTGGCACACTGGCAGCCCTGATGGTTGGCGCACTCCAATGGCCCGCAGTTGCTGGCACCACTGTGCCTGGGGATGTGGTGGCTGAGGTGCTGGGTTGGAACCTGGAAGCCTGACCCTAGGGGACGGACGGGGGGGTGTAGGGAAGAGGTCAATATTAGCCAGGAAAAGTTTTTTAGACACACTGGGACGGGAAGATGGAGGGGGTTTGGGAGTGGAGAAAGAGGTGGTGGTTGTAGGAGGTGTATGTCTGCTGAATTTGGGTGAAGGTGCATAGGCTGGAGGCTGTTGTGAGGTGGATGGCTGTTGGGTGGGTGTGTGCCAGCGTTTGTGTAGTTTGGGAGGAGGGTTCACAGACACACTGGTAGAGGACACAGGGGATGTGTGAATGGTAGTGGGGGTGGTGAGTGCACGTGTGCGGTGTGTGGTGATGGGCGTGCTGGTGATGGAGGTAGTGGCTGAAAATGTAGTGCATGCAGGTGTGAGTGGAGACGAGACTGGGAGGGAGGAGGGAGACGTGGAGGAGGGGGACACAGTGGAGGCAGTGGATGTTGGTATGTCTGCATGGGTATGGTGCTTGTGTGAGTGCCTCTGGGATGTGTGGTGCTTATGTTTGCCTGAGCCACCCTTGTGTGTTGAAATGTGTGCATGCTGGTCTGATGGTGTGCTTGGGATAGGCTGAGGTACAGGGGATTGGGTCTGGGTGGAGGAAGTTGGAGGGGGGAGGACACAGGGACAATGGCTGCCATCAGTGCTGAGGCCAGAGCCTGAAATGCTCTCTGTTGGGCTGCCTGGCCAGAATGAATGCCCTCCAGGTATGCATTTGTTTGTTGCAACTGCCTCTCAACACCCTGGATGGCATTCAGAATGGTAGACTGCCCAACAGTGAGGGATCTCAGGAGGTCAATAGCTTCCTCACTGAGGGCAGCAGGGCTGACTGGGGCAGGGCCTGAGGTGCCTGGGGCGAAGGAGATGCCCACCCTCCTGGGTGAGCGGGCACAGGACACACGCTGAGGGGCTGCTGGGAGGGCGGTGCTGGTAGGAGGGTGGCAGCTGTACCTGTTGATGCGGGGGGCACAGAGGGGCTCGCCACCGCAGTGGGAGCTCCCATCAGAGGAGGAGTCGCTGTCACTGCTGTCACCTCCTGTCCCCGCCATGGAGCTCCCCTTGCCCTCCATCCCACTGGTGGCTTCAGACTCCATTGTTTCGCCCTCCAGAGCCAAGTGGGATGCAGCTCCATCCTGCTCCGGTGCCACTGTTTCTCCGCCAGATGATGCTATTGCACACAAGAACAGGGAGACCACAAAAAGGAGGGGGAAGACAGAAGAAAGACATGTTCAGTGCATGCAACACCACTACTGTTCGCGGACACTACAGACACAGCAGACCTCTGCACTACGCCATGCACTTATAGTTCCTAGATTATTCACAGGGCCATGGGATACAAGGCCTATGTCTGCTTGCTGCACACATGGAAGTCACAGGAGCCTGACTAGGTGTAGATGGTACTAACCACCTGTGGGGTGGGGGTGCCACTGAGCCTGCCTCACAAGGGACCTTGCCTACCAAGCTCGCCCTGGCCTAGGGGAACTCACTGGCCACCTCCCCTACCCAGACACCTCGTAATGCGCACAGAGTCAGATGATTGTGACTGTACTCACCCCCTTGTGGCTGCTCTGATGCCCTCAAGCGCCCATCTAACTCCAGATACGCCACCGCCAGGATCCGGAACTTCAGGGGGGTCATGGTGCGACGGGCACCCCTCCCACATTGGGAGGCCATCCCCAGCTGGGCCTCCGCCGTCTTCTTGCTCCAGCGGCGAATGTCCTCCCATCTTTTCCGGCAGTGGGTGCTCCGTCTGTGGTGGACCCCCAGTGTCCGGACGTCCTTGGCAATGGCACTCCAAATATCCTTCTTCTGGTGGGCGCTGACCTAGAGGAATAGTACAGGGGAAAAGGATAATCTTTACCTGTCCGGACCATCATACTCATTGCCCCACGTTACCACCCTTGCCCTGACGCACATACACTCACCGTCCGCTCATGCAGGCTTCAGTCCCCCACACTCCATGTATCTTCCATCCACACCACTCCAAACAGGCATTGCCCATGCGGCATGCTCGCAGTGTACTCACATGTTTGTCTGGAGGACCGTAGAGTAGCGTGTACTGGGGGAGGACCCCATCCACTGACTTCTCCAACTCCTCCGAAGTGAAGGCAGGGGCCTTTTCCCCAGACACATGAGCCATCGTCGCTTCCAGACCCAGGTCACAGCAGCACTTGCAGTGTAGGTCCTCTCCTGTCGAAGGTCAGGTATCAAGTGAGTGAACAGACAGAAAATGGCGGTCACGTCTGCGGCGGTGCGTACCCTCACCACCGGCGTACATCATCATTGGCTCCTGGGACCCATGGGGTCCAATGTTAACCAATGCAGGACTGCGCAGCGGTCTTCGACCGCCCACCGCGATGGTGTTGAACGCCAGCGCACTTACCTCATATCCCCTTGTCCTTCCTTACAGGTCAGGCAGCCACCATTTCAGGGTGCCACATGGCATTAATAATAACTGCATCACACCTATCTAGGCCTTGCATACACACAGTAACAGGCACATTGCGGATTAATAAATGTGTGAAAATGACATTTTGTAATACCTCAGTGTTGGCTGACTCTCTGCTTACTGTTCTCGTCCATAGGGCACATCTGCTGGGGCAGGTGATGCGATGGCGGCATCCTCCGGTGTACAGACCGCTGGTGGACCTGTCAACAATGGAAGAGAGACATGTAATAGTCACCTACAGACTTGATCGTGGAACAATGCATGAACTGTGTGCCCAATTGGAACCAGACCTGATGTCTGCTATCCGCCATCCCACAGGGATCCCCTCTCTAGTGCAGGTCCTGTCAGTATTCCATTTCCTGGCAAGTGGATCTTTTCAAACAACAGTGGCCATAGCATCAGGGATGTCCCAGACAATGTTCTCTAACGTGTTGTCCAGAGTGTTTTCTGCCCTGCTGAAACACATGCGCAGCTACATTGTTTTCCCTCAGGTGGAGGATTTGCCTACAGTGAAAGGTGACTTCTATGCCCTGGGACATATTCCCACCATCGTAGGTGCAATTAATGGCACACATGTGGCCTTGGTACCCCCGCAGGAGTGAACAGGTGTGCAGAAACCGGAAGAGCTACCATTCGATGAATGTGCCAATGGTGTGTTTGGCTGACCAGTACATCCCCCTAGTGAAAGCCAAGTTTCCTTGCTCAGTGCATGACGTTTACATTCTGAGGAATAGCAGCATCCCTTATGTGATGGGGAAACTCCAGAGGCACCGTGTGTGGCTAATAGGTGAGGACAAGGACCCTATACCCTGTGAATAGTTGTCTTGGTGTGGGGTTGTCCCTACGGGTTAGTGTGTGTCTAACAGTTGTCCCTCAATATTTTCAGGTGACTCTGATTACCCAAACCTGTCATGGCTACTGACCCCACTGAGAAATCCCAAGACAAGGGCAGAGGAACGCTACAATGAGGCACATGGGCAAACTAAGAGGATTATAGAAAGAACCTTCGGCCTCCTGAAGGCCAGGCTCCGGTGCCTCCATATGACAGGTGGTTCTCTCTACTATTCACCAAAGAAGGTGTGCCAGATCATCGTGGCCTGCTGTATGCTGCACAACCTGGCTTTGTGACAACAGGTGCCTTTTCTGCAGGAGGATGGTCCAGCTGGAGGTCTTGTGGCAGCTGTGGAGCCTGTGGACAGTGAAGAAGAGGAGGAAGAAGAAGAGGATATCGACAACAGAAACAACGTTATCCAGCAATATTTCGAGTGAGACACAGGTAAGAAGATATCACTGCCTCCCACATCCCATACTATTGTTTGACCTATCATTAGTCTGTCATTTTCACCCAGTGTATGGACCCTGACTTGTCACTTTGCCTTTCCATTTAACAGATGTGGGTCCCACTTTGTGACCTCTGCTATATTTCCTCATGGACTAGTGTGTTACATCGGTATGTTGACATTTAAATTGACATTGCTATATTCCATAGTTATTGCAATTACACATTTGTGAAAGCACAGACTGACTCTAGAATGTTTTGTGATTGATGTGTGTTTATTTTTGTGCAAATAAGTGGAGGGGGTTGTAAAACGGTCAGGGGTGATGGTGGAGGAATGTCCATGGCAGAGTCCAGTCTATTTGTTTCACAGGTGCATTGTCCAAAGGGGCATAGGAAGTGGAGCAAGGGCAGTTGAAGGATGGACAGGGTGACAAAGTGGGACATAAGGATGACATTCAGGGGGGTCTCATTTCCTGGCTAGGGTCTTGGCAATGTTCTCTGTCTTGTTCCTGGATCTCAGGGACTGTTTGCGGGGTGGCTCTCCATCTGCAGGGGGTGGGGTGCTGGTGTCGTGGTTCAGTCGCGGTGCCTCCTGTCGACTAGCCCCGGCGGAGGTGGGGGCTGTTCATCATCAAGGCTAGTGTCAGGGGCCCCTTGTTGTGACACTGTGTCCCTCCTGGTGTTGACAAGGTCCTGCAGCACCCCTACAATGGTGACCAGGGTGGTGATGATGGACTTGAGTTCCTCCCTGATCCCCAGATAGTGTTCCTCCTGCAGCCTCTGGGTCTCCTGAAAGTTGTCCAGTACCATTGCCATCGTTTCCTTGGAATGATGGTACGCTCCCATGATGAGAGGGCCTCGTGGAGAGTGGGTTCCATGGGCCTGTCCTCCACCTGTCGCACAGCAGTCCTCCCAGTTCCCCTGTTTTCCTGTTCCTCTGTCCCCCTGAACAGTGTGCCCACTGCCACTGCCCCCAGGTCCCTGATTTTCTTGGGGTGGTGGGTTTCCCTGGGTTCCCTGTAGTGGTGGACACACTGCTGCTTGACGCGTCCTGGGGACAGAGGGATGGGCCCACTGGGTGGGTGCTGTGCTGGTGTTTCCCAAGGGGGGAGGTTCTGTGGTGGCTTGTGCCAGTGTCAGGGGAACCGACTGTCCCGAGTTCCCAGATGGGCCGGGCTGGTCACCTTGATCCAGTTGTGCAGAGATGCTGTCATCACTGTGGGCCTCTTTTGTGGGGGGACTGGGCATGTCTGGAACCTCTTGTCCGGTGTCGTTGGGTAGGGGCCCTCAGGGGTGTAAAGGCATGATTATTGCATCTGTGTGTGCCATCGTGTGCAATGGGTGAGTGGCCCTGTACTCCAGTGCTTGCATTCTTGTCTAGGTCCTTGTGTGATATTTGGTTTGGGGTCTGTGTGGGTATCTGTTGTGGACATGCTTTGGTGATGGGTGTCCATGCTTTGGTGTTGCATGCAGGGCTTGGTGTTGGGATGTGTGGGTTGTGATAGTATTCCTGTTTGGCGTGACGGTGGAGGTTTTGTTATCGCTAGTTTATCACTGACCTTTGGTGTGGCGGACTTGTGTGGGTGTCTGGATTTTGGCGGATTCTGAGCTGTGGGTCATAATAGCTGTATTCTGCCACCGGAGCAGTGTGTTGGCGGTCTTCTGCACAGAGGTAAACGGGATTTACCGCCAGGGTTGTAATGAGTTCCTATATGCTCTGGCACCATACCTGTACTACTGGCTCTATCCACAGCCTTTTCAGCCACATGTAGCTATTGAAGCAGATCGTGAGGCACCGTGGCCGCTCACCACTGCACTTTACATAACCTACAAAGCTCCCGGAGTGGAGGTGGACATGGGCGGATACATGGGCATGGGACAGCCTGCAAAGACGTGTCAAATTACCTTACCTCTACGTCTCATGTGTCCCGATTGGGGATAACCCTCGGCTACTATCCCTGCTGGATGCAGGTGCCAGAAGTTGCACCTGAGAGCGAGACCTCATAATCGTCTCTGAGGTGTACCCAGAGGACCATTTTTTCCCTCCATTTGAGAAATCTGCTACCTCACATCCCACGGTTCTGGAAGTGCTGTTGTACTACCAACTCAGAGCTACATGTTGCGCTTTACACAACACATTTCAAGCACCCCCCTCTGACATTCTCAGCCCTGGAGCATATTCTTACAAATTTATCACCACACAAATTAGTAACCAGATTATATTCCATCATGCAAACATCCGTGCTGGTAGCTACGCCAGTGGCCCACAATGCATGGATACCTGACACAGACATCCCCATCACCGATGCCTAGTGGTCCGACTGCTGTGACTAGACAGTAACACTATCTCCAAATTATATGTTCTGCTGGATACACTGTAAATTCCTACACCACCTTTACTGCACCTCACAACCTTTTCCACGACAGGCTCATTGCTGATGTTCTTTTCCACACGCCAGTTCCATACACTTAGGCGGTCATTCCGACCCTGGCGGCCAGGGACCGCGGGAGCACCGCCAACAGGCTGACGGTGCTCCCAAGGGCATTCTGACCGCCGGTTTTCCGCTGCCCTGCGCCGCCATGGGGATTCCGACCCCCATACCGCCATCCTGTTCCTGGCGGCTTTGGCCGCCAGGAACAGGATGGCGGTATGGGGTGTTGTGGGGCCCCTGGTGGCCCCTGCAGTGCCCATGCCAATGGCATGGGCACTGCAGGGGCACCCGTAACAGGGCCCCACTGAGAATTTCAGTGTCTGCATAGCAGACACTGAAATTCGCGACGGGTGCAACTGCACCCGTCGCACCCTTTCCACTCCGCCGGCTCTATTCGGAGCCGGCATCCTCGTGGAAAGGGGTTTCCCGCTGGGCGGGCGGGCGGCCTTCTGGCGGTCGCCCGCCCGCCCAGCGGGAAACACAGAATAACCGCGGCGGTTTTCTGACCGCGCAGCGGTATTCTGGCGGCTCCCGCCGGCACCGCGGTTACCGTGGCCGGCGGGAGTCAGAATGACCCCCTTAGCGTGGAGTTGCCCCAGAGTAGCCGAGCTCCAGGAAGATATATTTTCAAATATATGCAGTATCACTGGCCACACTCTACCTCCCACCCTCCTTGTGGTTCTCTTGGGCTATGTCAAAGATTATCCTGCAAGCAATTGCCACATCACCACAATTTTAGCTAAGTGCAGAGTGGCCATCCACTGGGGCCGGAGGTCTTCCTCCACTGTGTCAGTTTGGCTGTGAGACACGATGTATTGCCAAGAGCAACTGACTAATTTCTGGGACCCGATGCCTCTGCGATCTCGCCCCAAGGATATTTGAGAACTGTTTCTTGCATATTTGCGCCATAGGAATTCACCTGCAACCTCGCCCTAAAAGCCTGAGGCCAGTGTTCTGTCCCCCTGCCCCACCGTGCCACCCCGCCACATGTTGTGGGGGTCCAGACAATCTATCACAGCAGCTGGGATAGAGTCTTTCTGCTACCTTGCTACTGACCCCACATCCCTGGTCGAACGATGCCAGTGAGGTATTGACGGCAAGCGTCCACTTTGCTGTCAATGGCTGTATGTAGCCACAGGTGTGAGGAATTGGATGCTACTGTTTACTGATATGCATCATTATGCTACCATATTTACTCGTTTCTTCCCTTTCCCTTCCACCCCACTTTTAACCCCAGTCTCCCCCATGTTTTACAGCTGTGATACTGTTATGTGTTTTTCATTATGAATGCCAATAAAAATCATTTAAAAAAAAAACAATGACCAGTCAACCTTTCTATAGTGGCTTCACTGCGCAGCAACACAGGTAACTGCAGTTTTGATAATTTTTGATCAGTCTGAACTAGAAACATTTGTTTTATTTTTTATCTTCAGATTTTACAGCAGGTGGTGGATTATGTGGCACATTCCACAAATCCATAATGGATAAGAAAAATACTGAAGCCTCAGATTTGCACAATTCCAAGGACTATGGCCATAGTGTATAGATATCTGGGACCTGCAGTGGTGGTCTTAATAAAGTTCTCTGGTAGGCCAGCAATCAGTGACAGATCTATTCAGATCTCTTCATTTATTCCATGCATGTTCAGTTGGTGATGGCTGGTTTATTGGCTGCACAGTACTGGTGATAGACAACCCTTGTGGCAGATATGTGTTATGTGAATGCAAGAGGTGTAATTTTCACTTGTCTGTGACCACTGAGTGTTAAGGTATTAGTATCTGTATTGGCCAAAAATGTTATATATGAAATTACATAACTATATAATATCTTGGCAAACCATAGGTCTGCCATCCTTAGCTTACCTGCCAATCAAAAGTAGTTGGTGGTTGGGTTGTTTCTCATCTGTAGATTGTAAGCTGAAGATTGAGTTTGAGGGTGCGGCTGCCTTTCTGGGTATTGTTGTTCAGATGTGGGATGGTGTAATTGTCTTTGAAATAGCCAGGTTTTCGACTGTCTTCTGGAGTGAATGTGCTCCTGGACGGTTTGAAAGTTGGATGGTAGTTAGTTCCGTACTTGGTGGCTTGTCCTGAGAAAGCAGTACCTCCTACAGATTTCTTATGGTAAGATGGTCTAATGATATGTGGTCCTTTTCCTTAGAAGACTCTGTGGACAATGCTAAGTGCCTTACCATTGCTCTTTTAGCCATAGATATCCAGTGTAGTGGTTGTAAGATTGTAGTCACATATTCTCTTGGGTGAAAGCAGAGAATAAGTCTTGCAGCAGCATTTTTGAAGGGTTTTATGTTGTGTATGATGAATATGGGTGCGCAAACATATAAGCTGTTGTCATAGTCAAACATGAAGATTATGGCCCTCATTATGACTTTAGCGGTCAACTGACTGCCAAGCCAGCGATGGCGGTAGTACCGCCACCAGGCTGGCTGTGTAGACTGCAATATTATGACCACAACAGTTATCCCTCCCATATACAGACAATGTACCGCTTGAACCGCAAGTACTATCTGCCCACAGACCACGGCGGTTGCCATCTTCAGGCCAGCAGAACACCAAACACCACCCACCATATTTCGACATAGCAGACTGCCAGGGTTTCCGGGGCGGAAACACTGCCACGAAAAGCCTGGCGGAGATGACCCATATAAAAGGAGACACCCACCTCCAGGGACACAGAGAAGTCCGCAGCTGTCATGGATCCCGAACTGGAAGTCCTACAGATGGTGTACCACATGATGGGAATCCAGGAGCAGTGTTGTAGACAAAGACGGCGACGGTGAGTACAGCCACCAATCACCTAAGGGAGGGAGAGGAGAGTGACACACCCACACGCACAACACACACCATACACACATACCACACATGGAGAACAATCAGCTGATAAATCCAACAGCATCATAACCAGAAGTAAAGAAAGCCAGGACAAATCCTTTGGTTCAACCACTGTATTCTGGTGGGAATAGCGACCACATGAAACAAAGGGAACAATATACATAAAGGGCCATTGGCCAGTCCAAAAGTGTCCATGTAACTACACAGGGCAACTTGTGAGGTCCAATTTGAATCCTGACAGCCCAAGTGATTCCACTGGGCAGGGACATCGATGTGTAAGGTAGGGGGCGGCAGGAGTGTTTTTTTTTCTTGGAATGGGGGGTCTTTGGATTTTGGTTTGGGAGGGGGCTGGCTTTTGCTCCTCTGTTGAGGGGTTAGAGGAGTGGGATTGGAGCGGGGGGTCAGAATGGCTGCCCTGTGCCCCGTAATGGGCGACATCTTAGCGGGGGAAGGAACATTCGCAACACAAGGGTGGCCATGAGAGGACTGGGAGCTGGAGGGACTGGGCTGTGGAAGCGGGACCTTACATTTGGGGACAACATGGGGTGGGACAGGAGTAGGAAAGAGGTCAGGGCAGGAAAGGAAATGTTTTTTAGGTACAGTGGGGCGGATTGTGGGAGGAGGTTTGCGAGTGGAGATAGAGGGAGTGGTTGTAGGAGGTGTAGGTTTGCTGGACGGGGTTGTAGGTGCATGGACAGTGTGCATGTGTGAGGTGGATGGCTGTTGAGTGTCTGAGTGGGAGCGTTTCTGAGTTTTGGGAGGGGACAGAGAGGGAGGGAGAGGACAAACAGGTCGTGTGGATGTATGTTGGGGTGGTGTCTGCAAGTGAGGTGGGTATGCTGCATGTGGTTGTGATGGTGGTGGTGGTGTTGATTACACATGTGGTGAATGGGGTGCTAGTCTGCGTGTCTGCTGTTGTGGTGACTGTGAGCAGGGCTGAACAGGTGGCAGGATCTGGGACTGAGAATTAAGTGCTTGCAGGTGTGAGTGCTGATGTGACTGTGAGGAAGGAGGTGGAGGGGGAGACAGTGGAGGCAGTGGCTGTTGTTCTGTGTGCTCCTGGGTGTTGGCTGTGTGTGTGCTTGTGGTGTGATCTGTGATGCTTGTCTTTGCGAGTCATGTCTGATGTCTTAGGTGCATGCTTGTCTGATCGTGTGCTTGGGATGGGTGGGGGAGAGGGCTTTGGGACTGGGAACAGGTAGTTGGAGGGGGGACAGAATAACTAGGGACACTGGCCGCCATCAAAGAAGAGGCCAGAGCCTGAAATGATCTCTGTAGGGCAGCCATGCCACCGTGAATGCCCTCCAGGTAGGCACTGCATTATTGCATCTGCGATGCCAGCCCCTGGATTGGCATTCACTATGGTTGACTACCCCACAGAGATGGATCTCGAGACGTCAATAACCTCCTCAGTGAGGTCAGCAGGGCTGCCTGGGGCAGGTGCTGACGTGCCTGAAGTGAAGTAGATTCCCACACCCCTGGATGAGCGGGCACGGGCGTCTGCGTGGGGACATACTTGGAGGGCAGTGCTGGTATGGGGGTGGCAGGAGATAACGATGCTGGGGTGGTCCCAGAGGAGTCCGCCACCACCTGGGAGATTCCATTGGAGGAGGACTCAGAGTATGTTGTTGTAGCTCCTGTCTCCCTCGTGGTGCTTCCCTCGTCGCCAACCCACTGGTTCCCTCGGCGTCGGTTGACACTGCCTCCTGGGTCCTGTGGGCTGCATCTCCCCCACTCGCCGCTGCCCCTGCTCCTTCACCAGATGATGCTAATGCACACAAGGACAGGACAAGAAAAGGAGGGAGGGTGGAGGAGAAAGAAAGGGAACACAGGATCAACGACAGCAATAACAGCACATATGGCAAACGCATCACAGTGACTCACTGGCACCAACACTATGCAGTAACAATACCAAACAGCTGCCATGGAACAACAGCTGTAAAGAACTCAGCAGACAAAACCATCTGTACACCTACTGGGACTCATCCATGTCTGACTGTTGACATAGGCACAGCTACAATACTCCGACAAAGTGACTGCACAACGTGCAATTGCCAGGTTACACCACCTAGGCAATGGGCATCAGAGCATCACTCCAACACCGGTGAGTCAGGATGTAGGCTCTTACTGTCAGGACCCAACAACTCTGCCTAATTTGTCAACATCCTCAGGGGCGTTGTTTTAATCATGTGAGTGTAGCACCACTGGTTTAATTTAACGTCACTGTACTGTCTGCATTTCAAGATAGATATTGCAATGTTTGATATGTACTTGATGTTACCAATGCTTCTTCCACTATAGAGTTGTTTTCACCAATGCTTGTTGAACACATGACTGTGCCATCATGCTTCTAAATGAGTCAGCTTCACTTGTTTATTGGTTGCTAGGCAAGGTCTCAAGGGAGCAGCTGCCTCCTGTTTTCAAAGGCATGAGTCAAGCTGGCTATGTGCATATGACTCTGCTTGGCTTTCTTCCTGTCTGGCAAGGAAAGTCCTCTGCCCTCTGGAATTCCCTCCGGGCCCCACCCGCTGCCTTCTTGACTGGCTGGCAGTAAAGAGCCTCAGCAGAGATCTTCTGGAAATAACTCACTTCTGTCAGCTAAGGGGACCATGCTGTCTGGAATCTGTTTGTGTAGAATTTTATTATGGTCGCTTTGGTCTTTCGGGAAAGCTGAAAACTGAGACTGATTGCACTCTAGCCTTCTTGACACTTTGAAAAGCCTCTTCTAAGGACACAGACATGATTTATGAGCGGGCCTTGATGAGGGTTGAATAACAGATTAAGCGTGGGGCCTTGACAACTTTCATTTTGTAACTGAGAACTGTGACAGAACTTCACTATCCTCCAATTGTTTATTTTTGTACAGATAGTGATTATGCAATTCAATGCTAGGATTACTTTATGTGTGAGTTTACTTGCTTTTGGTATTGCCATTCATTTTATGTTAATAGTGATTATGCAATTCAGTGCTAGGAATACTCTGTATGTGAGTATTCTTGTTTTTGGTATTGCAACTTGTTTTATGTTGTAGTTTTACCATAGAAAACCTAATGTGAAAGTGCAGATCCATGAAAGAGACTTGCAGAACTTCCTAATATGTTTAGAGACATTCAGATGTTGTCACCTTTTGTATATATTAATCCGTGAGAAGATAGAGAAGGCCAAGTTGCTGATATTACGAGGTGAATGTGCTGTGATATCCAAATTGGACTAATTTGATGCGATCAGTGCATGCCTTTTTGAATGCTGTTTAATGAGACCAGTGCATGCTTTATTGAATGTTGTGAGACAGTCTCTTAGTAGCACATAGCTTCACCAATACCATAATTAATCATAGAAAGGCAACTTCTAGGGGCTCCACTGACAGTCCTCTATAACCCGAAGAACCGCACCTGGCTGGACCTGGTGAAATGGAGTGAAGTGTTTCTTTCTCTCTTTTCCCAAATCCCCTTCCCTTTTGGGGCACCTGCCAGGGCTCCTGGTGCAATCAGCAGCACCGAGAGGCACCTCAGGAGGCCGGGAGAACAGTCATCACTCCTGCAGAATGCCTTGTTTTCAGGTGAGTGGCGCACCCCAACACTTAGTGAAGCTGAAATACCAGCAAATTACCAATACCAATTGTACATACAAATCACCATTGCTAGGCAGAACTTGACAAGATTAGCTACAGGAGCATATTGAGGAATACACTGACTAGAACCTTGCAGCCAAACACCATGGCAGGCATCACAAATGAATTCCACACAGTGTGTACTCACCCTCTTGTGGCTGCTGTGCTGCCCTCAAGCGCCCATCCAACTCCGGGTTGGCCACTGCTAGTATGTGGGCCTCCTTGGTCTTCCGGGGCCAGCGTCGCAGGTCCTCCCAGGAAACACAGATAGAAGGACACCATGAACTGCACACTATAAACTGTTACAGCAATCGACTACATACTGCATTGATTTCACATTCAACTAACACACAACTCATACCTCTGCCTACACATTGCATGCAGCAAAAAAAGCACTCCATAAAAGTAAGACTGCCTGCACACACATACAACTACATACAGCCATGTTGCTTCCAAAATACCCAAAAGGTGTCCACCTGTTGGTTTGGAGGCCCATACAATTGTCCATACAAGGGTAAGACCCCATCTACAAGCTTCTCCGGTTCTTTAGATGTGAAGGCTGGGGCCCTATCCCCTGTAGCACGGGCCATAGAGGGTTCCAGACACAGTAGCACACGCAGTGGAGTTGTTGATAGGGTGAGAGTCAGGAGTCAAGTGAAAAGGGCTCCTGCAAATGGGGGCCATGTCCGCACCTGTGAGCACCGTCACCGCTGGCGGTGATCATCATTGGCTCCTGTGCTCCACAGACTTCTAGGTTAACCAATGAGGAGATGCACAGTGGTTCAGGCCGCCCTCCACCATGACGCCAGACGATGGCGTAGTGAGGTCACTTGCACCTATCCCTGCATGCAGGGCAGGCGGGTGCCATTTCCTGATGATGGTACTCATGGCAGTCAATTTAATGTGCGTCATAGGTACGAATGGTACACACCAAGACAATTCCAAGCCATCTACATACTTTGGTTTGGTTGTAGACTCTGGCTCTTAAGTTAGATTTCATACCAGTGCACTGCTTGCAGATGAGTAGTTGATAGAACATGTAAAATGTGTTGCTACGAATCACGTCACACGACGCAGACTACATCTGTGAGACACTATGGCAAATTAATAGTATGTATGGTTTAAGAAGTCTATTTGCATGTAGAGTACACCATTGCAGATTTCAATCATTCGTTGCGTGAATTGTATGAGACAGCTCTGTATACTGTGATGTAGTGTGTCCATCCTTCCTGCTATCACACACTTTTGATGTTTGGTTTGATTAGATACCAATCACAGCGCAGGAGGAGGAGGCATGCACCCGTGTACAGACCGCTAGTCGAACTGGCTACACTGGAGGAACGCCATATCATACTCACCTATCATCTGGACAGGGCCACAATCATTGAACTGTGTGCACAATTGGAGCCAGATCTCATTCCTGCTGTTCGTAGTCCTACAGCAATACCCCCTACATTACAGGTGCTGTCAGTGATCCACTTCCTGGCCAGTGGATCATTTCAAGTGACTGTGGGCTTGGCTGCAGGTATGTCACAGTGAATGTTTTCTCATGTGCTGAGTAGAGTTTTGACTGCCTTGCTGAAACACATGAGCAACTATATCTCATTCCCCGACAGTGATTATTTGGCCACTGTGAAGGCTGCTTTCTACACAATGGGACACATTCCACATCTGACTGGGGCCATTGACGGGACCCATATTGCTTTGGTCCCTCCCAGGGCAAATGAGCAGGTGTACAGAAATAGGAAGAATTACCATTTTATAAATTGTGTGCCTTGCTGATCAGTATATTTCCCACGTTACTGCCATGTTTCCGGGATCTGTGCATGATGCCTAAGGATTGAGGAATAGCAGTGTCCCACAGATGATGGCACAACTACAGACAGAGAGAGTCTGGCTCATAGGTGAGCTTGATGTTTCACACAATTTATGTCACTGTATGCCACCTGGAGTTGTCCTCTGTGCTATTGTACATAAGTAATGTGTGTCTCTTACTATTTTCAAGTGACTCCTGGCTAGCCAAATCTATCCTGGCTGTGGACACCAGTGAGGCATCTAAAGGCAGGGGCAGAGAATTGCTACAATGAGGCAAGTGGACGGACCAGAAGAGTCATCGAAAGGACTTTTCAGCTACTGAAAGCCAGGTCCAGGTGCCTCCATATTTCTGCTGGATCCCTACTCTAGACTCCCGGGAAGGTCCGCCAGATAGTGGTGGCCTGCTGCATGCTTCACAATTTGGTCTTCAGACGGCATGTGCCATTCCTGCAGGAGGAGGGGGGAGACAATGCACCTATGGCAGCAGAGGACACTGAAGACAGTGATGAAGATGGGGAAGAGGAGGATATGGACAACAGAACACATCTGATACAGCAGTACTTCCAATGACACTCAGGTAAGACTGTACTTTTGTTCACACCACCATTACAATTAAGAGATGTGAGGCACCTTTGATGTACCAAGCACAAATGTGTGCATTATATAACCTGACACAGTTCTATCTGTGGTCAGTTGTGCCAGTGTTATGATTATAGTGATAACGCCTATTCAGCACATGAAATGTATCAGCTGTTTTGCATTTTCAAATACATGCCCACATCAAACTGTGTCCTTATTCCATACAGTACTTAGCATTGGTTGCTGGGAATTTTACATGAGTTACAATGTGCTTACACAACCACTCTGTGACTTCATTGTCCCTGACAGTTTGGGCCATACTAGGTGGTCCAGGGGAGATACTGACATACTGACAATATGCCATAGCTAATACTGTGGTATCTTGTGTGAGGGCCTGAAATGAGTTGTTTCTCCTCAATGCCGCTGTGTGGAGTTCTGAGTTGATGTGACCAGCTGAATGCAGGCTGTTTTGTCACAGGGGCTCATGCTGCTCTACTTCATTAACTTCTCATTTGAATGTTACTAATGGTTTCCCTTTTTACAGATGTTGGAGTGGTCACTACTGTGTACTCATGTTATGACTACAGAGTGCTTTCACACGGTTTGGCGGATGGTGACTTGGTGCACGCTCTTACACCGGTTATGTGTACCCCAAGCTGACTGTCCATTGGCTGGATACACACTTTATGTTTTATTTGCACAGGACAATAAAGGCCAAAACATTGCACATTGTTGAAATTAAAGCACAAATCCTTCAGTTGTGTTTAAGTGTGTTTATTAAATTGACAAAAATGAAGGGATAGTGCAATAGAATGGGGTGATGGTGGACGAAAACGTCAGTGTAGTGGCCCAGTTGGTTTGTAGCACAGGACCAGTATCCTTGGGGTCATAGGAAAAGGGGCAATTGCAGTCCAAAGTGAACAAGGTGTCTCAGTGGCACACAAGGGAGACATATAGTAGAGGCTCACTTCCTGACAGTGGTTTGGGTCTTGGCTACAGTCTCTGGTGGCTGTCTGGGTCACAGAGAATGTTTGCAGGGTGGTTCTTCTGCTGCAGAGTGAGGGGTGCTGGTGGTTTGTGAGTCCTGTGGCAGGTCCTCCTATCCACTAGCTGCAGAATTTGTGCAGAATATGTGGAGGGCTGGTCAGTACACTGGCTAGAAGAAGGGGCCCACAGGTGTGTTCTGTACTCACACATGATGGTAGCCACATCACTCAGCACCCGTGCAATGGAGGCTATGTTGGCATTTAAGGCCTGCAACTGCTGCATGACCTCTGGTTCTCCAGCAAGATGGTATGAACCTGGCCCGTCCTGCGATTTCTGGTATGCTCCCAGGACATGTGACAGTGCCGCCTGGGCTGTCGGTTCCCTGGGTTGGCCCACCCCTTGGCGCACAGATATCCTCCCACTGGCCCTGGCCTCCAGTGCCTGTGTTCCCTGAACTGTGTGCCCACTCCCACTGGCAGCTTCTACGTCTTGCCTGTGTGGTGTCGACTCAGGTTTCTGTACAGGTGGACACACTGTTGATTGACGTGTCCTGGGGACAGCGGTTTGGGGACGTTGGGTGGCTGCTGTGGTAGTGGAGTCTGATGAGGGTGCTCTGGGTTGGACTGGGTGTTGCCTGTGGTGTTCGACTGACCAGTGGTTACAGATGGGCCAGGGAGATTATCCAGAGTTGCTGTCATCCCTGGGCCTTCTTCTGGTGGAGGACTGGGTTGACGTGGCATGTGCTGCCTGCGGACATGTATGATATTTGTTACATTCATTCTCAGATACATATTCAGCATTTCTAGGTTTCCCTATGGGATGGGTGTGGTTTTTCCACCTTTGGTTTGTGTATGGTGATGCATTGTGGGATTGGTAGTGCTACATGCTGCCCATGCATTACTGATGTTTGTGCATGCTGACCTTGGATGGGGTGTGATTGCAGTGGGTAGGGCATGCAAGGGTGAATTGTTGAGGGTGATTATGGGGGTGGTTGTCTGTTTAGGATGGAGTGAGGTGATGGAGGTTAGGGTGACGGGGAGACATGCCATGCAGGTGTCAGTGGTGGTGAGGAAGTAATGGTGACTTACCAGTGTCCAGTCCTCCAGTGATTCCAATGAGGCCATCTGGATGCAGGATAGCCAAGACTTTCTCCTCCCATGTTGTTAACGGTCAGGGAGGGGGTGGGGTCCACCTCCATTCTTCATTACGGCAATGTGGAGCCTGGATTCCATTGCACGCACCTTCCCCCACAAGTCATTCCACCTCTTTGTAATGTTGTCCCTTGTTTGTGGATAGGTTCCCAATGAGTTCACCTTGTCCACAATTCTTTTCCATAGCTCCATCTTCTTGGCAATGGAGATCTGCTGGACCTGTGCACCAAACAGCTATGGCTCTACCCTTACGAATTCGTCTACCATGACCTGCAACTCCTCATCAGTGTCAGTCAGTCAGTCAGTCAAAAAACTTTATTCGGCAATTGCCATAAAAGTACAAACCAAGACACATTTCCCAATCTATAAATAGTAAAATAAAACTTTAAAACCATTACTGGAAGCACCAGATGAACATCCAATCTGAAACCCCTTGACATACATAGATAAATATACTAGACATAATTAAAAATCACAAAGTCAGAAAAGTACAAATGTTTGCGTTAAAAAGATATACTATACGTACATAAAATATTTAAAAAGGAGTAGGCCTTTTCCTAATGCGTAAAGAAGCTGTGACAAAGTCTAATACATGGTGACAAATTTGGATATTAGGCAATCTCTGAAGGTATAGCAGGGCTTCCTTATAATGAATAGGTCTAAAAAGACGTAACGTGGGTAAAATAAAGGCCCCTCTAGGTGCAGCATATAAAGGGCAAAAAAGAAAAAAATGCAAAGTGCTCTGGGTTGATTTGGAGTCACAGGGACAAAGCGGTAAATCCTTTTTCCAGAAACATGGTTCAGGGAAAGCTACCTTAAAATGAATTAGATTAAGTCTAAAAAGTGTTAAAAAGGAAATTATTTTAAAACTTGAAAACCAAGACAAATAGGGTTCAAGGCATGAAACAGTCACAATCCGAGAATAAGAATCAAAAGATTTCAATTTCAGGGAACTATAAAATCTCAGCTCTGATATGTGCTTGGAATAAGTAGACTTCAAAACAGACCTAGAGTTTGTGGTTAATAGATGGGGATCATCAAACATATATCTAAGCCCTAGGTTCTCAAAGGAGTTTTGCAGAAACATAAGCCAGGGAATCCTATTTGAGTATTCCAATTGAAGACAATCAGTGATACAGTCTTGGACCAAACTTGCCATAGGGTTTGACCAACATTTGATCCACAGCAGTAGGGGAGCCATAAAGACCCTGTCCTCCAAAAAGCACTGACCCAGTTCTTCATGGCAGATTATGTTTGCGGTGCATTTTGGAACCAGCAATAATCTGCGCAGGAATTTATTTTCTACACTCTGAAGAGACGGTATTTTATTATAGCCCCAGACGCCTGCCCCATAAAGGACTGATGCAGTGCATTTGGAATTATAAAGAGTTTTCAACTGAGCAGGGGGTCTGTGACCTAGTTTATTTGAAAAGCGAAAAATTGCTTCATTGTTCCTTATCAACTGTTGGAGCTTAAAATTAATGTGTGTCTTCCAGGACAAAGAAGAACTCATGTACATGCCTAGATAACAAAATTCTTTGACCTCATCAGTGAAATGGAGGTTCTTTTGTGGGGACATGCCTGTTGTGTAGTGGGTGTAGTGTGTGTGTGTTGTGCAGAGGGTGGAATGTTTGGTCAGGGTGCAGGGTGTGAGAGTATGTGGGATGCTGTGAAGTAGTGATTGTGTCCAGTGTTGTTGTGTGTTTTGTGTGGAGTTATGGTGTGTGATGCATGACGGGTGTATAGGTGGTTGTGGTTTGTGTCTCCAGTTCTGGAAATGTTTGGGCTGGCAATGTGTAGCTAGGTTTTCGAGTGTGCAAAGAATTGTGGGTTGTGTGGGGGTGTGCTTTATAGTGCTGTTGGTGGGTGTGTATGGTGTGGGTACATGGGTAACCGCTGTTGAGGGACTGCTGTGGTTATTCATGGGTCATTATTTGGAGGGCGGTGTGTTGCAGGCGTGGCGGGGAGGGTGGGGAGGGTGGTGAGACCAACTGTTTCACGCCTTCATTGGGTCTGGCGAAATTGTAGTTTTGGCTGCTTTCTGACAGTTTTGTGTTTCTGAGTCGTAATCTGGTGGGCGGATTGACGCTTCCGTGGCGATCTTTTGGTGGACGTCACCACGGCAGACTTCGGTAAAGACCACCAAAGTCATAATGAGGGCCTATGAGTGGGTGGATGGTTTGCAGTTTCTGCCGGTGTCCACGGAATGGGGCCATGAACCATAGTGTTTTTATTGTGTAGAAGTGTCACTCTCTATGCTTAGTTAAGACGTGGTATCAAGTATTTGCCTAAATCCAAGGTTATTCCTAGTTTTCTGATGTCTCTTGATATTGTTGGAGGGACCTCATATTCCTTAGGTCTTATGGCACTTAAATGGTATTTTTGCCATTGTCCACAAGTAATATTTTCTGTCTTTGCCATATTGAGGTTTAGATGGTTATTCATCCTCCATGTGTTTTTGGCCTGAAGGAAGTCATCAAGTTTTAAATTATAGACGTTTTCCAATCCATCCATTTTTAAAACAATATGGGTGTCATCTGCATACCTGTAACAGGTGAGGTTGAATGACTTAATCAAGTTTGGTAGCTGGGTTGGGTAGATGTTGAATAATAGAGGATATATGACAGACACCAGAGGGATGCCACAGTGTTGTGAGTGAGGAGCTGATAAGAAATGTGGTCCCAACACTAGTTGGTAGTCATAGCTGAGAGACCAACAATCCAATGGGATTTTTTTGAACTACCTACTAATTTTTCACATATGGCCTGCATACCAGACAAGAATTTGCTGTGTAAAAAATGGCACAACTGTGTAGGACGTTGAGTCATGTTGTGTCTAAGCCATACATTTTCAGGACCGTTCCTATTTCTGATGCATACCTGTATACTCAAACTTACCAGTCATTCCGTAGCAATGCCTAATCAGGAAATCTCCTGATTCCTATGTGGCACAGTGCTTTGATCAGCCCATCGAACTGGGGCAGAGTCATCACGAGTCAGGTACGATTTACATTTGACTGACATTGCTCCAGCCTATAACCTTTCTAGGGGCACTGGTCTGTTGTGAAATATAGCCTGGTGATATAATGTATCTGCTCTGGAGAGCTTTATTTTATTTGCAGAAGACAGATACTCTGTTATGTTAATGTGCCTGCTACAGAGCTGCAAATACTGTACAAAATCAGTATTGTGAATGTGAAATGTCCAAATATAGATGCAATGTCACAGAGGTCTGCAATGATAGACTAGATATGTTTAAAAAATGGTTTAATATCTAGATTAGCAGCTCAACACGTTGGGGATTCATAATCAGGGTATCTAAGAATGAAAGCATTTGCATTATAATTAACCTCTCTAGACATCTTCACAGAACATTGACTAACATTTTCTGATTTTTATGTATTGTAATCTCCGGTAAGTGCAGTATGAATCTAATTTTTGAAATTTCTTAAATCTTTTAAAATTCAGCTTTATGCTTATCTAATTTATCGCCATAGCAAATGAACTGCTATAACGATGTTCTATGTAATTGAAGTACTACATGCATAATAGTTGGTGGACATTTGGGGTACCATTTTATTGGATGAAATATGGGAACACCAGGTGGTAGGAATTTTATTGATCCTCACAGATTTGGAACTTTTCTTCACAAAAAGTAAGAAGAGATATTGGGATCTAGGCAAGCCACATCACCCCAAACTACCCTCGAAATATCTGGGCCTGAGAAGTTTCTCTGGGTGCCAAACGAGTCCTGGCCTAAATACAACAGCTCCCCATATATCCAGAATGTGTCAGTTTGCAAAATCTTCGTGATTCCTTGTTGCATTTAGGGCCTTTGCTTTCATGGGAAATAGTGAAGTCACACAAGTGAGGTGCTTTTGTTTTGCTGACAGACCATGCACAGCGTGCTACACAATACAACAAAACAAAGATAATCATACTCGAGGGAAACATTTCTCTTGTGTCTCAACTTTGATTTTGGAAACAAAAATGGTTCTGGTGTTTTTACCAGAAACAGTTTTTTTTTTCCCATTACTGTAGTTGACCCGCTGAAGTAAACTAAACCGGAAAGTAGTTAAGTGAATGTCAACATGTTGTCCTCTGCCCTACAGCAGTTAAAACCAACAAAATCCATGCTGTCTTGTCAAAAAATAATGGACAACATGATAGCTGCAATCCACAAACTTCTTTGTTCCAAGGTCATAAGGGACTTCCAGAGTTACAGAAGGCCCTCAGGATGGTAGGCTTTTGGAACTGGAGAACAGTGAAAAGCATAGTAGCCAAAGAAAAATGGCAGCTGCTGGTCATGGCCATGCACAGCCAAGAGAAAGTTTCAGTTGCTACACATTATCTATAGAGGAGAAACCAAGGGCGAGAACACTAAGATTGAGAAGTACAGAGAAGATAGAATTGAAAGGTTCTAAAAAAGGAGAGTAAATAGAAAAGCCAGAGAGAGAGCAGGAGAAACAGGAAGGGCACGGTAGACAAATACAAATTCATAAATTTAACATAACTATTTGTTAGTGAGTAAGAATTTGCTAGATAAAAATCATTAATTTAGGCATGCTTCAGTTAGTATACCTAAGCAGTACCATGCTGCTTTGACAATCACTCATGAATTTCTGCAGAAAAATACAATTTTATTGTAGCTGTATGAACTTTCCATGTACACGTGACTTTCTCTTGTTTGGAAATTCAACAAAAATACAACCTCTGCCATGTTCTATATGTATACATGTCTCATATGTTCTATATCTGCAGGGAAAAGGGAAGGATGTCTTAATGTAACAATGGCAAGGCTTTTTAGCCTGGCTCTACTGATAGTTGAACAAACCATGGTATCCCTTTGGTCATAAGCATGAGTTCATATACTTAATTAAATATTTACAACTTTAGCTTAAGATAGATTAGGAGGTAGGGGCCAGATGCACTAAGAAAGGAATCGGAAAAAGTTGTTGCAATTTGAGTACTGACCTTTTACTAATCCTATGGTATTTTGAAAACTGCCCTATATCAATTGGTATTTGTAAACCGACTTATGTACTAATAGGTCTATTCCCAAAATATTGAATCACAGTAGGTTGCAATTTGACCCACTGTGTTAATATTAATAAGGTAGGTTGCAAACTGCGACCCCCTACGATTCATTGCCATTTCAAAGATAGTGTAGCCTGCTGCAGTCCGGAGACCACCATGTTTGTGACTGCTTTTGTCATGCTTTTATAACTATTTACAAAAGTGAACCCATTACATTTGAGAATAATCACCACTATCATTCTATAGTTGGTAAAATATTAATGTTTTTTAAAGGGTTGTCCTAAACACGCCCCTTCCAGTAAGTGATTCCTAACTGTTTCTTCAGCCCATTTAGTGATTCAATAACATGATATTGAATCGCTAAATGGGTTTAGTGCATTCGAAAAACCTTTTCTTGTCACAAAGCCTTCCATTTACCATATTGTGGAGTTTGCAACCAGAAAGTGTGTTCTTATATCTGGCCCTGTGAGTCTCTGGAGGCGCCTTGTGAACTAACACTTTGATTAGCTGTAATAATTGAAACAATTTTGTTTCAAACCTTCCACAGAATATCATTTCATTAAATATGTGTGCCTTCTTGTCCAGAAATATTATAAAAGAATGTACTATTCAGAGAAGACTTTTTGCTCCAAGTCCTTTTGCCAGCAGATTTGTTTTGCATCAAGACCGTTGCTCTGAGGTTTGTTGCTATACCATGAGAGGTCTTTGAGCTTTACTTTGGAAGACAGACCTTGTGTCAGTCTGCTGTTAATTTACTTGATTTAATAACTACTTTTTGTATCTGTAATAAAACTATATTTTGTATAAACCAACAAGATTGATAGTTTCAGAACTGTGGTGTGTGCAGTTACATTGATAGTCCTGGAGTAAGTCTATAAGAGATTCAGATAGTCCTATACCTGCCTACCCACCCTCAAATTAGAACATAACATATTGATAAACACCCGAGGATAAATTATGTTTTGCTGTAACTGCAGCCAAGACATAAACCAGTAGGTCTTGTACCATGCCAAGCCAGTGGTTTTCTTGCCTCATTTAGAGGTGAAAGAACTGCTAAGTTTCCAACAATGAAGACTCATCAATCTCCCATATCTGAAATCAATTATCAAAAGCCCAATTCATATCAGGGTTTCCAGGTCAACACATCCTATTTAAAATGGGTCTTCCACCTCATATTTATTCCATTATAAAACAGAGCTTATTCTCTTTGGGAATCAGGCCTCCTTTTGGACCCCTCAGTGGTGGCCTGAAGATCTGGAAACACTCCCTACACCAGTGAGTAAGGCAAAGAATTTAGAAGTAATAATGGACAACATGCTCACCTTCAGTGACCATGTAAATGCAGTTACCTCGTCCTCCTTTTAGAAGTGAGGTTACTGAAAAATAATGCCCCTTTTTGGCTTTTGAGGCCAAAAAAACAGTGGTTACAACTTTGGTGCTTTCAAAACTGGATTATAGTAATACCATCTATCTTGGTATGTGTTAGACTTGCCATCCTTGGCGTTGTCTCCCCTTTTTGCCTCTGTTTCCCAGGTTGTTGATGTGTGCTGGACTCTGTTTTGCTGTTTTTGATACTCTGGGAACTTTAACACTGCTATCCAATGCTAAAGTGCAAGTGCTCCTATGTAACATATATGTGTAATTGACTTTCCATGATTGGTATATTTGTTTTACTACTAAGTCCCTAGTACAGTGCACTAGAGGTGCCCAGGGCCTGTAAATCAAATGCTACTTGTGGGCCTGCAGCACTGGTTGTGCCACCCACATTAGTAGCCCTGTAACCATGGCTTAGGCCTGCCACTGCAGTGTCTGTGTGTGCAGTTTTAAACTGCCAATTCAACTTGGCAAGTGTACCCACTTGCCAGACCTAAACCTTCCATTTTCTTACATGTAAGTTACCCCAATGTAGGCTCTAGGTAGCCCCCTGGGCAGGGTGCAGAGTATATTTAAGGTAGGACATATACTAATGTGTTTTACATGTCCTGACAGTGAAATACTGCCAAATTTGGTTTTCACTGTGCAAGGCCTATCTCTCTCATAGGTAAACATGGGGGCTGCCTTTAAATATTGTGAAAGCGTAGATTCCCTTTGGGAGCAGATAGAAGTATGGAGTTTAGGGTCTCTGAACTCACAATTTAAAAATACATATTTTAGCTAAGTTTGTTTTCAGAGCATGTGTTTGCAAATGCCACTTTTAGAAAGTATGCATTTTCCTGCCTAAAACATTCTGTGATTCTGCCTGTTTGTGGAATCCCTGCATGGGTCAGTTTGACAGTTGGGCTGTTTGCACCTCTCTCTAGACAGTGACCAAAGGGAGCTGAGGTGTAGTCTGCATATCCTGATGAGCCATCTGGGCTGGGAGGGACGGGAGGAGTGGTCACTCACACCTGAAAGTGCTGTGCCTGCCCTCACACAATGCAGTCTCCAACCCTGTGGTGTGTGTCTGGGGCCTTTCCTGGGCAAGGGCGGATCTTACAAATGAGAAAGACTGATGTTTGCCTACTTCAAAGGCAGAAAGGAGTATAAGTAGTGTACCCAAAACACCTGAAAATTGTATCACTTCTGGATTCAAGAGGAACCTCTGCCAAGGAGAAGAGCTGAAGAGCTGAGGAAAAGTGTTGCCCCTACCTGTGACTATGCTTTGTTGGGCTATCTTGCAGTTGCTGCTTCTGCCTGTGAAAGGGGACAAAGACTGGACTTTGTGGTATATTCCTGCTTGAGAAGAATCTCCAAGGGCTTGGACTGAGCTTGCTCCCTGTTCTGAAGTCTCAGGGCCATCAAAGACCTCTTCTACCAGCACCTGGACTCTCTGCTGAGACTGCTGCCCTGCCAAGTGGTGCCCTGTCCAGTCCCTAGACACTTGAAAAGAGAAGCTGGTGAAAAACTAAGAAAACCATCTTCGAATGACTCCGGACCTACGCTGCTGCCGAATCCTACGATGTCGCCGGCAACCGAAGCCATGGTCCTCTTTGAAATGCGATGACCCTCGCAGGCCCGACCCCGTTGCAGCCCTGCCGAAGTCTGCAACTCTGTGGAAGTCGCCGCACCATGTCGTGACCCCTGGATATCGACTCCGCCCCAAGTACGTGAATTCAACGCTTCACACCAACGCCGCCTCACCTCCACCGCTCCGCAGCAAGGACCCAATGCCTCTTTGTGATGCCTCCGCTCCTTCGCCCCACAACACCGGAACCGACGCCTCCTTGGATCCAGCGATGCTGCGATTACGACTTCGCGCACCGGCTTGTTTTCACATTTCACTATGGTACTGTACCTGGGGGTCTGCGTGACTCCGTACCCGGCGCCATTGGCATCTGATTGTTGGGAACGACTCCGTCACAACGCTGTGGTATTACCTCATCGAAGCATTTTGTGTTTGTAAGCGCTAACTTTGAGTTTAATCTTTAAAAAATTCATAATTTGACTTGTGTACGTTGTATTTTTGTCATTTTGGTCTTGTTTTGATTAGAAACATATTGGCTATTTTTTAAACCTGTGTTGAGTTATTTTGTAGTGTTTTTACTGTATTACTGTGTGTGTTGGTAAAAAATACTTGACACATCATCTTGAAGCTAAGCCTGCCTGCTTGTGCCAAGCCACCAAGGGGATGAGTCGGGGTTAACTAAATGTGATTCTCCTTTACTCTGACTAGAGTGAGGGTCCTTGGTTGGACAGGGGTAACGTGACCGCCAACTAAAGACCCAATTTCTAACAGTATGCAGCAGCAACACCTAAATAAACTTCAAACATTGCAAAATGCTGCTATGGGACTATTGCTGTGGATTCCTAAGTGCAAATCTGCTTCTCTAGCTATCCAAACACTTCACCGGCTCCCTATCAGGCAACAAATCCAGTTCAAGGCACTATGCACTGCTTACAAAGCATTGCATCACAGTGGCCCAGACTAGCTATCTTAACCGCAAATTTATGTGACATGAGCGAAGTACGAATTTACATTACTCTGGAGCCAAGACACTTGTAATTCCAAGGTTTAGACGCACTAACTGGGGAGGCAGTAGTGTTGTAACTTGCACAGAGAAAATGTGGAATCTTCTGTGGTGAGGTGGACTGAAAGGAACCAGAAACATCAGTCATTTTCTATGAAGGCGGTATTCTTTGTCCAGACACAGTGTATATCTTTAATGAGTGTGAGTGAATCCAAAAGGAACAAAGGGCCAGATGGAGGAACAAAAAAAATTGCGAGTCGGAAATAGCGACTCCTTGCAAATCACTATTTCCGACCCGCAAAATGAGATTCACGTAAAAATCGCTATACTAAATAGCGATTCGGTGCGGAGTCGCACCGCAATTTGCGACCTCGCAATTTGCAAAATCGCTATTTGTGAGTTTGCAATATGCGAGGCCGTAAATTGCACAAGGGTGTGGTCCGGAGTCGCAAATTGCGACTGACTCGCTAATTGCACGCAGGTGCAAATAAAATAGTGAAAAACACACTTCCTGGTTCTGAGTGATGACATCAGAACCAGGAAGTACCCCCATGGAACAGGGAGGAGCCTACCCAGCCCAAACAGAAGAGTCACACCCAGCTGAGAGGAGCTACTACAACAATGGCATCTCAGGACAAGGAGACACCCAGTGCTGGCAGGAAAAGAAAACTGAAGTTTTCAGAGAAGGAGTTGGAGGTGCTCAAAGAGGAGTGCTGCCTGCACCATGATATATTGTTTGGAAAGGCAGCAATGAGTATCCCTGACACCCAAAAGAAAAAAATCTGGCAGGACATCCTCACCAAGATTAATGCCATTGGAGTCAGCCACCGCACAATAGATGAGGTCTGCAAAAGGTGGTACGACCTCCGGTCCAGGACCAAGGAAAGGGTGGCTGAGCGTATGAGGGAGATGCATGGCACTGGAGGAGGTCCATCTACGGTACCATCCCCTACAGCCATAGAGACAATGGTGGAGACCACTCTGGAGCCGGAGGCAATACGTGGAATTGCAGACCTTGACAGTTCAGCTCCAGGAACATCCAAAAGTAAGTACCAAAATTAACTTATTTACACCACTCCATGCACCATGCACACAACCACAGTACACATAAGCACGCATCCTCCAGATTAGCTCCATGCCTATGTTGCAACCTATAGAACAGTGCATTATGGGCAATGTAGTACAGTAGTCCAAATATTGAGAAATATTTATTCTGAGACATCAAAAATATGTGAGGCACTGACAGTGTATCCCCTGTGTCCCACAGGTCTTCCACAAGGACCCACCAACAGCCCTACTGTGCAGGGAGATGAACCAGCCACACACACACACAAGACGAGGCAGCCACAGAAACTGCTGGAGAGTGCATGACCACACCACCCGTCCAACATGCACCAGAAAACATGGATGAGCCTGATCTGGGTCTTGAGGCAGTCAACGTGACACCGGGGCAAATGATGAGGGAGAGTCGACCACATAGGTCAGCTGGCTCTGTGCGGAGACGGCAACGCCCAAAGCAGTCAGCTAGTGAGGAGGATGTCACCGACTAACAATTGTTGGGACTGGAGGCATCCTTACTGCAAAGTCACCGGCTGCAAAACAGACACATGCGGGTGATGAATAGGAACCTGAACATACATGATAGGGCACATGCAAGGCTCAGGGAGCGCAACACTGCTGCCTGTTTGGACAGACTGGGTGTTTCAATTAGCCGCCTTGCAACCACAACAACCTGCCTGTCAGTGAAGCTGCAGGTTGAACTTGGCCATTTTGCAGGTGATGTGGCAAGAGGACTTGGGCGCATCAGCCATGCAGTGGATCTGATAGAGACCAGCCACGCAGCAAGGGGCATTGGCGATACCCCTCAGGATAGTGAGGAGATCTCCAGTATCAGCAGTGTATCTGCCACTGATGCACGAATCTTGTGGAGTAGCAGTGCCCGGCATGGATCAGGGGACCAACCTGGATTGAGCCATGGTGGCCGTAGTCGCAGGAGGCTGTGAGCTACCAATCTGTGTTGTGACTGAGGCACATGAACTAAATGTGTCAGACTTTACTTTTTGCTTTCTTTGTGCAGTTTAGTTGACTATATTTTCATCATTATATTCCTGAAATTAAAGGGATAATTTGTTGTACTACACAATTGGGCTATGTGTGTCTTACATTAGTGAGTGTTGTCATGGTTGCCACGTACCTGCCAAAGTAGTGGGTTGCAATGTGGTTCTGTCTCTGTCTGCCCTTCATTGCGATGCTTCCATCCCCAGGCTGTCGGTGTTGTAGCTCTTGCTCCTCATCCTCCGAATCTGTGTCGTCAGGGGTGAGATTTAGCCCACGTCTGGTGGCAATGTGGTGTAGGATGGCACAAGTTGCAACGATCTTGCATGCAGTTTCTGGGGCATACTGGAGTGCCCTCCACTTTTGTGCGGGCATTGGAATCGTGACTTCAACAAGCCGAACGTCCCCTCTGTGACAACTCTGGACCGCTGATGTCATATGTTGTATAGCCTCTCATTCTGATTGCCAGGTGTTAGGTATGGGGTGAGTATCCATGGTCTCAGGGCATATGCACTGTCACATGTGTGACAAAAGAGGCAGAATTAGAAGGGCATCACAGGGTTACGCAGTGACATGTATTTAAGGCATCAGAGTGTACTCAAAAGTACCTAATAAATATCCTTCGCCAAACTCCCCACGTTCTAGGCGTTGGTGTATCCCACTGTGCCTGAATATGTATTCATCATGTGTACTCCCTGGATATTTAGCCACAATGTAAGTAATGATATTATGGGCGTCACATACCACCTGGATGTTTAGTGAGTGGGTACATTTCCTATTGCGGAACACATATTCCAGGTTTGCTGGTGTGCAAATTGGTATATGTGTTCCGTCCACACAGCCATATTACATGGGGGAAGTTGGCAATTCTGTAGAAGTCCAACTAGATGCAGTTAATTTCCGCCTCATTCCTGGGAAGGTATATATATCTGGACATGTGTGCGAGTATGGCATCTAGGAAACGTCTGAAGAATCTCGAGAGGGCACTTTGGGATACCCCACCTGCCACTGCAATCACCCCCTGATAGCTACCCGAGGCCAAGAGGTGCAGTGAGCATAGCACTTGCACATGTGTTGAGATAGCGCAGCCGTGCATTGTCTGGCGTTCAAGCTGAGATTTCAGCAGTTCAATGATCTCTAGGATAACTGCGCTACTCAGTCTGTATTTATCATATATATCATCCTCAGTTTGTTGAAATAGTGTCTGCCTGGTTCGGTATATCCTCTCCTGTCTCTGCCTCCTCCTCTTCTGCTGGGCATCCTGGACTCTCCTCCTCCATGCAATCACATATAGTGCAGCCATTGTGAGATAGCCAGATGCCTTCTGGGTCTCCTTTTATACTGTGGTTCTGGTTACCACCTGTTCGGAATCGGTGCTAATCTGGGTGTGCAAAACGGGCTTTTTGCGACTAGTCGCAATTTGTGAATGGCTTGTGCATTCGATTTGCAACTCGCAATTTGCGACTTCATAATTGCGAGTCTCAAAATCAGGTCGCAATTTTTGAGGGTCGGTAATGGGTCGCATCGCTATTTGGAACTCCAAAATGGCATTGGTACATACCATTTCGCTTTTTGTGAGGTCGCAAATAGCGCTGCAACCCATTTGGGACTCGCAAAAGTTTCCTACATCTGGCCCAAAGTCACTCTCTAAAAATGCCAGGTGCTACCTTGAGGATTTGAGTGTGCATCTCAGCAGCAGGAACTAACTTCCGCAGTCACCACCAAAGAAAGAAATGAAGCACTTTCAAAGGGTTCTTCACCCCAGAACGAATCATAAAGCACTTTAAATACCAAACCAGAAAACTGTAAACCCAACTGAAAAAGCAAATAGGATATGTTTCTCTTGCAATTTTCCCGCACAGATACCTGTTATTGTACCATAATATGTTTTCTCTAATGTACTAAGTAGTCATTGGTGCCCAAATAGCCACCAGTGAAAGGTTACAGGCATTTTAGGAAGTGTGTTCCCGAAAACCTACAACACATTATATAGCCCATTTCCATTAAAACCCCTGACCTGTACCACACAGACAAAACACTTCGGGCCTCATTCTGAGGCCGGCGGGCGGCGGTCGCCGCCCGCCTGGCGGGAACCGCCATATGGCCGCTCCACGGTCAAAAGACCGCGGAGGCCATTCTGGCTTTCCCGCTGGGCTGGCGGGCGACCGCCAGAAGGCCGCCCGCCAGCCCAGCGGGAAACCCCTTCCCACGAGGAAGCCGGCTCCGAATGGAGCCGGCGGAGTGGGAAGGGTGCGACGGGTGCAGTAGCACCCGTCGCGAATTTCAGTGTCTGCTAAGCAGACACTGAAATTCAAAGTGGGGCCCTCTTATGGGGGCCCCTGCAGTGCCCATGCCATTGGCATGGGCACTGCAGGGGCCCCCAGGGGCCCCACGACACCCCTCACCGCCATCCTGTTCCTGGCGGTCGGAACCGCCAGGAACAGGATGGCGGTGAGGGGGTCGGAATCCCCCATGGCGGCGCAGCAAGCTGCGCCGCCATGGGGGATTCCTCAGGGCAGCGGAAAACCAGCGGGACACCGCCGGTTTTCCTGTTCTGACCGCGGCCATACCGCCGCGGTCAGAATGCCCTGCGGGGCACCGCCAGCCTGTTGGCGGTGCTCCCGCCGGGTCGGAATGACCCCCTTCCTGTCTCCCTTATAACGGTCTTCTCATGGGGTAACCTAGTTCACTCTGAATTGCCAGTAAAATGACATACACCTGTGCCTCTGTCTCAGACGAAGGTGAGTCTGGTGTTGTCATGTGTTGTGTATGGCATGATGTCTATCGTTAAAAATGAACTGACATCCCCCCACAAAATGGAGTATTTATTCCACTCCAAGGTTTTTGGGACAATGTTAGATGCATGATTAGACTTATAGTTAGAACAAGCAACAGTGTTTTGAAAGTGTATTCTATTACACTGCGCTATACTTAGATCTGCTGAAGCACTCACATTGGGTTTGGTTGCAGTGTGCAGTACTCTCCTGGCCTAACTTCTGTCTCAAACCCCTACTTTGTGGGTTTGTATATGAAATAAAAAGCAGATTCACCCAAACATTCACTACCAAGCCGGGTTCAATTTCTAGATTGGGTAAACTATCCTCTGCAAAGCCAAACTAGGATCTCAATTAACTTGACTTTCCCAGAAATTTCCCAATATTTGTTGATCCACATCAGTGCCATGGACATGGAGCTCACATGTATAATATCTACGTGGTAGTGCATATATTGGAAAAACAACAATGGACAGAACATAAGTTAGACATTCGCCTATAAAGCAAAAAGTCACCAGTCAAAGTACATGTAATGGATACAAACATAACAAAAACCTCATTAAGGCCCTCATTACAACCCTGGCGGTCGGTGTTAAAGCGGCGGTAATACTGCCAACAGGCCGGCGGAAAAAAAATGGAATCACGACCGTGGCGGAAACCGCCAACATAGACAACCACTTTAACACTCTGACCGCCACGGCGGTAGAAACAAACAGCGCTGCAGTGACCGCCAACAGACAGGCGGAAGACAATGTACCGCCCACACTATTATGAGAGGCCAATCCACCACATTTTCCGGGGCGGAACCAACGCGAACAAAAACACGGCGGAAACAGGACTTGGAAGGGAAAACACTCACCTCTCGACACCAAACGAGGAACCAGGACGACATGGAACCAGAACTCCAGATACTCCCTGCGATTGTATTCCTGCTCCTCTATCAGGAGCAACAAAGACGGCAGCGATGACCACGGTGAGTATTGCACCTACAACACAGGGGCGGGGGAAGGGAAAAGAGAGTGACACACACACGCAACACGCAACACCCCCACCCCCACCCACAACACCATACACACAAATACATGCTGTAATATTACATTTACACCCCCTCCCCCATTTCAAGAACGCAAGGACAAAAGGAAATGAGTTGAACAATTGTAATCATGAAAAAAACAGTAGTCAAAACTCGAAATGCAGTATATACAATTATGTACACCAACTACACAAGTCCGGATAGTGCACCAATAATTGTCCGTGGACCAATGTGCCCAAAATGCATGGGCGAGGGCCACACTCGATACCAGACATCAAACGGAGAGAACACTGCAGGGGCATCAGATCGAAATGAAACAGGCACCTCAGGGGAGAAGGGACGGGGGGCACCTCAGCCAGATGAGTGTACGACGCGCCTGCTCCACGAGCTATATCCTGGGGAGTGCAAAGTCACAGTCTCTCAAGTCTTTCCAGTTGGTGGGTTGCCCACTGCTTTATCCTGGGGAGTGCAAAGCCACAGTCTCTCAAGTCTCTCCAGTGGGTGGGTTGCCCACTGCATTATCCTGGGGAGTGCAAAGCCACAGTTTCTCAAGTCTCTCCAGTGGGTGGGTTGCCCACTGCTTTATCCTGGGGACTGCAAAGCCACAGTCTCTCAAGTCTCTACAGTGGGTGGGTTGCCCACTGCTTTATCCTGGGGAGTGCAAAGCCACAGTCTCTCAAGTCTCTCCAGTGGGTGGGTTGCCCACTGCATTATCCTGGGGAGTGCAAAGCCACAGCCTCTCAAGTGGATAACAGTCTCCACTGGTTCTGGAGGGGGCTTTGTGCCCAGAGTGCTTCATCCTGCCACGGACAGAGGTAGTGGATGCCTTTCTCCACTGGTTCTGGAGGGGGCTTTGTGCCCAGAGTCCTTCATCCTGCCAAGGACAGAGGTAGTGGATGTGATAGTCCACTGGTTCTGGAGGGGGGCTTTGTGCCCAGAGTGCTTCATCCTGCCAAGGACAGAGGTAGTGGATGCCTTTCTCCACTGGTTCTGGAGGGGGCTTTGTGCCCAGAGTGCTTCATCCTGCCAAGGACAGAGGTAGTGGATGTGATATTCCACTGTGGAGGGGGGCTTTGTGCCCAGAGTGCTTCATCCTGCCAAGGACAGAGGTAGTGGATGTGATTCTCCACTGGTTCTGGAGGGGGCTGTGTGCCCAGAGTGCTTCATCCTGCCAAGGACAGAGGTAGTGGATGCCTTTCTCCACTGAAGGTGTTGCATCATGGAAGCTGCCCAGGCTCCTGGAACTGACCACCAGGCTTGGTCGACTGACCACTGGGGATGGCAGCCATGTCTGCGGTGTTGCCACTGGCTCAGGATGTTGCAGGGCCGCTGGCGGTGCTTGCGGCGGTGTCAGTAGTGGCGGTGCTTGCAGCGGCCTCTGTGGCATCGGTCCTGGCGGCGAGCTCTGTGGCGGCGGTGCTGGTGGCGGACTCTGTGGCAACGGTGCTGGCAGCGGGCTCTGTGGTGGCAGTGCTGATGGCGGGCTCTGTGCTGGCGATGCTGGTGGCGGGCTCAGTGACTGCAGTGCTGGTGGCGGGCTCAGGGACTGCAGTGCTGGTGGTGATGCATGTGGCAGTCTTCTCCTTGGTACCGGTTGGCGTCGACGTGGACAGAAGTGTGACACTGGTCCCATAGTCGGTGCCACCATGCCTTCTCCTGACCTGCCCTTGATTTTCTGGCCCTTCCCCACCTTGGATGGTGGCACAGCTGTCTTGCCACTACCCACTTTTGTTTTCCCTGAGCACTTGGTGGCAGGTGTTTTCGTGTTCTCCCTCTGGGATGTGGGCCACTTTTTTATTTTCTCAGGTGGCAGAATGTCCTTCCCCTCACTCCGTGGCACACTGGCTGCCCTGATGCTTGGCGCACTCCAAAAGCCCGCTGTTGCTGGGACCACTGTGCCCGGTGATGTGGTGGCTGTGATGCTGGGTTGGGACCTGGAAAGCCTGGCCCTAGGGAACGGACGGGTGGGGGGAGGTGTAGGGAAGAGGTCAATGTTAGCCAGGGATTCTTTTTTACACACACTGGGACGGGTAGATGGAGTGGGTTTAGGAGTGGAGGAAAAGGTAGTGGTTGTAGGAGGTGTACGATTGCTGAATTTGGGTGAAGGTGCATGGGCTGGAGGCTGTTGTGAGGTGGATGGCTGTTGGGTGGGTATGTGCCTGCATTTGTGTACTTTGGGAGGAGGGCTCACAGACACACTGGTAAAGGACACAGGGACTGTGTGAATGGTAGTGGGGGTGGTGAGTGCACATGAGCGGTGCTGCCCGGCGCCAGGAAGGAACAGGATGTCGCCACTTGAGAGAGGAGACAGAGACGTAGAGAGCCCACACACAAGAAGACAGCACCTGCAGAAGTCCTTGAACATGGGTTCAAGAAGACTGAGCACTGCATTCATCTCAACTCTACAAAAGAAGGTCCCACGAAGCCGGAGGTCAACTCAGGGAGTCGAGCAATGCACAATGAAGAGCTGGGGACCTGGGCTTGGCTATGCATGAAGGATCCCTTGTAAAAGTGCACAGAAGCCCTAGCAGCTGCAGTTCACACGGTGCACAGGATTATTGTCTGGAGAGGGGAGGCAAGGACTTACCTCCTCCAAATTTGGACAGTTGGACCACTGAACAGTCTGGGTCACTTGGGTCCACCACCTGTGTTCCAGGGGCCATGCTCATCAGGATTAGAGGGGTCCCAGAGTACCGGTGACGCTGAAGTCTGGTGCCTGCTGGAGCAGGGGGAAGATTCTGTCAACCCACTGGAGATTTCTTCGTTGGTTCCAGTGCAGGATGAAGGTAGACAGTCCCCAAAGTATGCACCACCAGGAAACAGTCGAGAAAGCCGGCAGAATAAGGCACTACAATGTTCACTGGTAGTCTTCTTGCTACTTTGTTGCAGTTTTGCAGGCATCCTGGAGCAGTCAGCGGTCGATCCTTGGCAGAAGTCGAAAAGAGAGGTGCAGAGGAACTCTGGTGAATTCTTGCAAGTCGTTATCTGAGGAAAAGCCCACGGGAGAGACCCTAAAAAGCCCTCTGAGGAGGATTGGCCAGCTAGTGAGGTAAGCACCTATCAGGAGGGGTCTCTGACATCACCTGCTGGTACTGGCCACTCAGAGGCCTCCATTGTGCCCTCACACCTCTGGATTCAAGATGGCAGAGGTCTAGGACACACTGGAGGAGCTCTGGGCACCACCCCTGGGGTGGTGATGGACAGGGGAGTGGTCACTCCCCTTTCCTTTGTCCAGTTTCGCGCCAGAGCAGGGACTGGGGGTTCCCTAAACTGGTGTAGACTGGCATATGCAGGGAGGGCACCATCTGTGCCCTTCAAAGCATTTCCAGAGGCTGGAGGAGGCTACTCCTCCCCAGCCCTTAACACCTATTTCCAACGGGAGAGGGTGTAACCCCCTCTCTCAGAGGAAATTCTTTGTTCTGCCTTACTGGACTGGGCTGCCCAGACCCCAGGAGGGCAGAACCCTGTCTGTGGGGTGGCAGCAGTGGTAGTTGCAGAGAAAACCCCAGAGAGCTGGTTTGGCAGTGCCCGGGGTCCATAGTGGAGCCCCAGGGATGCATGGGATTGGCACCTCAATACGAGATTTGGAATGGGGGGACAATTCCATGATCTTAGGCATGTTACATGGCCATATTCGGAGTTACCATTGTGAAGCTCCATATAGGTATTGACCTAAATGTAGTGCACGCGTGTAATGGTGTCATCCCACTCACAAAGTCTGGGGAAATTGCCCTGAACTATGTGGGGGCACCATTGCTAGTGCAAGAGTGCCCTCACACTTAGTAACTTTGCACCTAGCCTTCACTAACTGAAGGTTAGACATATAGGTTACTTATAAGTTACTTAAGTGCAGTGAAAATGGCTGTGAAATATCTTGTGCGTTATTTCACTCAGGCTGCAGTGGCAGTCCTGTGTAAGGGTTGTCTGAGCTCCCTATGGGTGGCAAAAGAAATGCTGCAGCCCATAGGGATCTCCTGGAACCCCAATACCCTGGGTACCTATGTACTATATACTAGGGAATTATAAGGGTGTTCCAGTGTGCCAATTAGAATTGGTAAATGGTCACTATCCTATAGTGACAATTTTAAAGGCAGAGAGAGCATAAGCACTGAGGTTCTGATTAGCAGAGCCTCAGTGACACAGTTAGGCACAACACAGGCATACACATTTAGGCCACAAACTATGAGCACTGGGGTCCTGGCTAGCAGGATCCCAGTGAGACAAAAAAAACCACTGACAAATAGGGTTTTCACTATAAGCACTGGGGTCCTGGCTAGCAGGATTCTGGTGAGACAGTAAAAACACTCTGACATATACTCTCAAACAGGCCAAAAGTGGGGGTAACACTGCTAGAAAGAGGCTATCTTCCCACATGGGGAGACAAAACATGAGAGAAATCTGTAAATACCTGAATGGATGTACATACTTGGTGCACACACACTCCCATCCAGCTTACACACCTACATGCAGCACCTACAACTATAGCCCCTGACTTGTGGCCATTACCCCAGCATAAAACTAATTTCCCACATGACACACGGACCAGATGAACTGTCAGACCTGCCCCAAACCATTTCTGTGCCCATGGGGGGCAGGACTGCTGGAAGACATCTGTCAGAGTGCCTGGCACTAGACAGCATACATACCACAGCACCCAAACACATCCATCAAAGTGATATGAAACTGTGTTGGTACTCACCCCCTTGTTGCTGCTTTGCTGCCTTCAAACACCCATCCATATCCGGATATGCCACCGCCAGAATGCGGCACATTAGGGGGATCAGGGTCCGACGGGCACCCCTTCCTCGGTGGAGACCTTCCCCAGCTGGGCCTCGCAGGTCTTCCTGGCCCAGCGCCACAGGTCCTCCCACCGCTTCCTGCAGTGGGTGCTCCGCCGGTTGTAGACCACCAGGGTCTGCACCTCCCTGGCGATAGCCTGCCAGAGTCCCCTCTTCTGATGGGCGCTGACCTGTATGGGACACAGAGAAGAAAAACAGACGTTAGGATATTTGATACAGCTGACATATCATCCCCTATGGGATGGACACTTCACAGGATCATCTTACCACTTCACTCACAGTACTTGCCACACAATCTACGCCTGTGCAGTTACAAGTCAACCACACATGCATACAGGCATCCGCCACCATCACACACATCCATGCAAAGCAACCGCCAACTCACCTGCTCCTCTGGTCGCCCATATAACTTGCCATACAGGGGTAGGGCCCCGTCCACCAGCTTCTCCAGCTCCTTTCCCCTGTGACACGTGCGATTGGAGTAACCAGAGTCAGGACACAGCAGCACACTCAGTGGAGTACTTGCATGCACGGGATCCGAGAGTCAAGTGAAATTGGGGTGACGACATGGCGTACGCTTTGCGGCGGTGTGCACCGTTGTAGTGCTTACCTCTTATTTAGTTTCTAAGCACTAACATAACACACTAGAAATGCACTTGTGAGGTCAAAGAAGACTTTTATTGTTGTTAATTCTTCCCCAACCACAATATTTTATGTATGACGAATTAGTAGCTTTCAAGTCCGCGTTAATCAAACAAAATATATCAGTTTGCAATATACACAGCAGGTTATATTTATAGGATATTGAATGCAAAGCAAAACAAATACTTCACCGTGTGGGAACTATTCACAGCTTCATCTTTCTAAGGTCTGCAAGCTGAGGACCCCTGTCAGCCGCGAGAAAGAGAGATTCATCTACCCACACGGGATTGCTGGCAGCTGGCGCCAAGCTCCAGCACGAGGTCCGGCAGATTCGAATCTGACTCTCTGCAGCCTGTTACATTCGTTACAAAGGTGTGCCCCCTCCTCTCAGACCTGGGAAACTGAGCAAGCCTTTTGGAGACTGGCCAGGTCTCCAAGACTACTCCTGTTCCCAAGCTCAAGCAGAGAGAACAACACCCATGTACTCTCTCTTATCATGTCTAGTCTACTGTGAGAACAAAACATCTTGGTTCATCTTGTGCAAAAACACAGCTTGGAAAAATACAGCTTGGATTCTCAACTGCAATGTCTAACTCCACGTTAAAGGCAATGGGCAGCTAACCTAAATATCAAATGCAATGTCATGTTAAAGGCAATAGGCAGCTAACCTAAATATCAAATGCAATGTCTAGTGTCATGTCAAAGCCAATAGGCATCTAAGCTGAATACAAAATGCAATGTATAATATCATGTCAAAGCCCATAGGCAGCTGAGCTGAATACAAAATGCAATGTATAATATCATGTCAAAGCCAATAGGCAGCGGAGCTGAATACAAAATGTAATATATGATATCATGTCAAAGCCAATAGGCAGAATATCTAATAGCATGTCAAAGTCAATAGGCAGCTAAACTGAATACATCATGTCAAAGTCAATAGGCATGCAATGTCAAAGCCAATAGGCGGCTAGACTGGATATAGCATGTCAAAGCCAATAGGCAGAATACAGAATGTAATGGCTAATGCGATGTCAAAGCCCATAGGCGGCTGAACTGAATACAGAAAGTAATGGCTAATGCCATGTCAAAGCCAATAGGCAGAATACAGAATGTAATGGCTAATGCAATGTCAAAGCCAATAGGCGGCTCAACTGAATACAGAAAGTAATGGCTAATGCCATGTCAAAGGCAATAGGCAGAATACAGAATGTAATGACTAATGCAATGTCAAAGCCCATAGGCGGCTAAACTGAACAAAACATACCATGTGCTACTGGTGAACATTGAGCAACTAATATGCGCAGTGGTGAAACACAAAGTCATTGGTCAAAACAAACTTTATCAAATGGCAGTACAACCGTTACCCATTGACAACCATGTAAACCAATGAATCCGTGCACGGCGGGGAACACCGACTTCCGCCATGACAACTACCACCAGCAAAATTATGTCACTTCCAGTCCTTCATATCTGGATGGCAGGAAGCTGCCATTTTGCTAGCATCACTTACATGTTTCCTGGTCATGGGCCCCATTCAGGGCCTTCAGGTCCCAGCCCTTTTTACCCTGCCCACATTTTTTTTATTTAAACAAATTTTATTAATTTCTTGTTATACTCAAGTTGGTACATAACATTCTAAGGTAGTGACAGTTTGATTACACATATTAACAAAAACACCGTAATATTGGTGTTCGCCTAACTCCACATGAGCATTGATCAGTTCGTGTAGCCAGTGAGCAGGGAGTCAAGTTCAGGCCATTTGGGCCCTTCAGGCTGTTTCTCAAGGCCAGAGAGCAGGTCTACGCCCATTGCCTCTTCACATCACCCACGCTAGCTGTCAGGTATTTGTGTCCATAGGAACTGCCAACCTACCTAACTCTAAACTCCCCCCATTTCCCCGCTATCTCCCCCGTGCCCTACTGAAATAGTCTACAACCTCTCCCCAAGCCCCCCCAGTGTCTCGTCAAGCCTTCAGGGTGGGATGGTCAGGTGTGCTCCCTGCGCTGATTTCTTTGTCAGCTCTCTTTTGGTCAGTATGAATGCTAGATCTTGAAATCTACTAGTTGCTCAGTTTCTGGGGGTGTGAGGAAACCAGTGTAATAAACAGTGCGCGGTAGTGACAGGGACATCGCGGTCTATGACATCTGCCTCTTCACTCACCACCGAGCTCCAGTATGCCCCCAGCTGGGGACAGGACCAGAGCATATGGAAGAATTCTGCTGCCTCTATCCCACAATGGGGGCATTTCGCATCTAGGATCTAAAAAAGATCTCGGAGCCTCCGCGGGGTGAGGTAGGCTCTGTGTATGATGTAAAATTGAATGAGCTGAAACCTTGCATTCCTGGATATCTTCGGTACCCTCCCCAGGACCTAGTCCCAGTCACCTTCTGAAGTCTGGGTCTCCAGATCTGTTTCCCATTTACACCTCAGATCCTCTAATGGCCCCTGCGTCCCTGCACTGATTGCATTGTATGGGTTGGTAATCGCCCTTCGCGTGCCGTCCAAAGTTAAGATGTAGGTGCTCAGGCGATGGGGGGTGGGGGGTGAGTTCCTCCGCTCCCATCCGCCAGTACGCCTGAACCCTTTGAGTGATCGCTAGATGTAGTAAGAACTGGCCCCGCGATAGGTTGTGTGCTTGTCGAAAGTCCTCAAAGGGCAAGAGGGTGCCCTCTCTATAGAGGTCCCCCACCTCCAGGGCTCCCGCCTCCTCCCAAGCCAGTAGCCCTCTCCAGTCCCCAGCCCTAGGCAGCCACCGAAGCCAGGCCATCGGGATCTCCGGTGCGTATGACACCGCCAATCCGGAGCGCCGGAGACAGCGCCTCCAGCAACAGGCCAGTACCCCAGCCTCAGGGGAAAGCCTGGGGCCCAAGGCAGCGCAACCCAGAAACACCCCCGCCAGCGAGGACTCCGGAGGAACCTAATTGTCCTCGCCTCCCTCTCCGGTCCTCCTCTCTGGCACCCAGCAGGTCAGCCACTGCAGCTGAGCAGCCAAATAATAGGACTCAAAATCAGGAACTGCTAAGCCTTCTCCCGCTCGGGGTCGCTTAAATTTAGCAAGTGCTAATCTGCATCTCCCTTTTCCCCAGATAAATGCTGTAAGCATTGAGTCCAGCTCCCTAAATACTGCCACAGGAATCCAGACCGGCAAGGACGCGAAGTAATATAGCAGGCGTGGGGGTGCCACCATCTTAATGACAGCCACTCACCCACGCAACTGAGAGCGGGAGTGTACCCCAGAACGCCATGCTGGTTCTCAGAGCCCTTATAGCGTATCCGATGTTGCCATCTAATAGGTCGGAACTGGAATGATATATTTTAACCCCCAGGTATGGCATACACCAAGGTTCCCATGGCACACTCCCCAACCCTTCCAGTGGGTCGTCGTGTGCAGACAAGGGGAACAGGAACGATTTCTGGCAAGTGACCTTTAAGCCTGTCAGTCGGCCGAACAATGCTAAGAGGTACTGGGCCCCTTCTAACTCCCGGTCAGTATTCTGTAGAAAGAGCAGTAGATCATCTGCATATAGTGCAACAGTGTGTCTTCTTGTACCCTGCTGCAGCCTCTGGCCGCTCCAACCAGGCCGCGGTTCTAGCCTGAGCCTCCAATGGCTCCATCAGCAGCGAGAGGGGACATCCTTGCCTAGTGCCCCTCTCCACCGGGTACTGCTCTGATATAGTAGCCCCCGTTCTAACTCTTGCCTTTGGGTTTGTGTATAGGAGTCTTGTCCAACGGACTAAACCCTCGCCCAGTCCCATGTGAAGAAGAACAGCGTAAAGGTAATCCCATTCAAGGCTGTCAAATGCCTTCTCGATATCCACCACCAATACAGCAGACTATGCCATCAACGGGGCAATAGTATCCATGATGTGTATGTTCTGGGCTGTATTCCTGAAAGGTATGTGTCTTATCCAGGTGACTGATTGACACCTGATCTGTTCAATATAAGTCAATAAGGACGCTCAATGAAGGACCACACGCCAATTAGGAACACAATTTAGCTTTACTAGAATTTCAGGTAAATGGAAGCATTTGGCACATCAACGAAGTAGAATGAAAAATAGCAAGAAAGAGCATCTATTTATATATGAGTACACGACAAAGAGCATCTATTCCTATATGAGCAAAGAGTTCATTGACATCTATTTATATATAAGCAAAGGATTCATTGACAGATATAAGCTTTGATTAACTGTATACGAAACGTGTATTTCAATTACTGCAGCAAGCTCACACTAAGATGTTCAGGAAGCAAAATATAAACGAGCTGAATACTTCAGATTATAAACATAGTGCAGACATAATAATCAATCATAGTAATAGAGCAGAGAAACAAAGGTCTTTCATCGCTGGGTGGAACTTAACTTAGTCCATGGAATGCTGGGAAGCCTTCTACCGCCAGCTTGGACCTCTCTCCCCCTCGAGCGTCACGGTCTCTGAACATCAAAACAGGGAGGAAGCGCTGTGGACCTAGCGATGGCAGCTTTCACAACCCCATCTGCGAGCTTCAATCCCCTCACCTGCACTTCAGTGCTTAAATAACCTGAAGCTTGGATTCTATCCCTTTCTTGTATTTTCTAGCTATATTATCAGCACGTGTACCTTGGCTGCTCTGCCGTTGCATAGCCATTGTTTTCATTCCATCTTTTTTCTGTACTCCCGTTCTCAAGGTTGAGACGACCTCCGTCTTTCTCTCCTACATATCCTGTTTCTTACACATGCAGCTGCGAATAATTTTATCTATGGAATGTTGGAAAACAAACTTGAAAAGGACATTGTGGACTTTTCCACGTTGTTCAGGTTTCAGCAGGCATCACGCTCATCTACACTGTTCAAGGTAATTAACCCTTTGCGTCACAATGTCTTCCGCACCTTTCCCTATACTGATCAGTATAAATCCCCCTGGTCGGGGTGTACTATGTGAGACATGTATGGAAGCAACCTGGTCGCCAAGATTTTGCTCAGTATCTTATAATCAGTATTTAACATTGAAAGGGGTCTATATGCCCTGCTGACTAGGGGACTTGCCGGGTTTGAGCAGTGGGATAATCAGAGCGTCGCTGGTGGACTGTGGGAGACATTCTGCCACCCGCGCTGCACTAAACAGCTGCGATAGTTTGGGGGTCAATTCCCACTCATATGTGGCATAAAAATCAGCCGGCAGGCCGTCCATCCCAGGTGTTTTCCTTCGAGCTAGTCCTCTTATGGCTTCACTGATTTCCAGGGTCGTTATTTCACCCCTCAGCACCTCCCTCTCCTCCTCGCTAACGTTTGGGCGCGGCAGAGCATCCAAGAAGGTCCCCAGTTCCTCCCCCTCTCCTTGCAGAGTGCTAGTGTACATAGAGGTGTAGTATTCAAGAAAGAGGCGATTAATATCATCCTGCCGGTAGAGCCTAATCCCACCCGGGCGTTAATTTCTGTGATGGTGGTTTCGCCTTCTCACATGAGTGTCTGTTCCTCACATCAGTCCAGAGGTATCACTGCATACATGTCCCAAAAGTTGTACATCAGACATCTCTTGTATGTGTCACCAACGTATTGTACAGCAGTTATTCAGACACAACATGTTTTGAATGTGTATGTGTGTCCCTTCCTCCCCATAGGTACAGACCCATGTGGTGAAGGAGGGCCCAATCTGTGTACAGACCTCATGTTGATTTGGAAATCATGGTGGAACATCACATCATTGTCACCTACAGACTCAATCATACAACAATCCATGACCTATGTGCTTTACTGGATCTTGTACTGAGACCAGCTAAACGGAATCAGCATGCCATCCCTACTGAAGTGCAAGTGCTCTCTTTACTCCATTTCTTGGCTACGGGCTCATTCCCAGTGACAGTGGGCATGGGTGCAGGGTTCTCACAGCCAGTGTTTAGCCTCGTCCTGTCTAAATTCCTGGATGCATTTGTACAACACCTGCAGACATATGTCAAGTTTCCCCAAGGGGCTGAACTCCCTGCCATCAAGTCTGAATGCCTTTCCTAACATTCCCCATGTGATAGGTGCCCTCGATGGCACCCACATAGCTCTCATCCCCCCACAATGAATATACAATTGGTGTGTACTGCTGACCAGTACATTTCACATGTAAATGCCATGTTTCCAGGATCAGTTCATAATTCCTTTGTCCTGAGGAACAGCAGAGTGCCACACATGATGGAACAACTACAAGGGGACAGAGGCTGGCTCATAGGTGAGTGTGTATGACATTGGATAAGTACATAGCTGACAGCCAGGCTGTTTGCCAGTAATGGCAGTTTGTTACAGTCCTGTTTCAATCACTTTTGCAGGTGATTCTGGCTACCCCAACAACTTGCAATGGCTCCTGACACCTGTGAGAAATCCCAGGACAGATGCAGAGAGGAATTATAATGAGGCCCATGGACACACTAGGAGGGTGATTGAGTGCACGATAGGTCTCCTGAAGGCTAGATTTTGTTGCCTCCGTCTCTCTGGGGGATCCCTGTGCTATGGCCCTGAGAAGGAGTGTAGAATAGTGGTGTCCTGTTGCATGCTGCACAACATGGCTGTGAGGAGAGATATCCCCCTACTAGAGGAGGAGGGTGCTGTACATCCAGACCTGCTACCTGTGAGAGGGGATGAGAGTGATGGTGAGGATGAAGAGGGGGAAGATGTCCACTCCAGGAACCAGCTGATCCAACTATACTTCCAGTGACTATGAGGTACTGTTCACTGATGATGTCGTCTGCACTGCATAATGTTGCCTGACTCATTTGTTTGGGGATGTGTTGTCTGTAGTCATTGACACTGTTACCTGAAGAATAAGGTGGCATTTGCCATGAAAACAAACATGGTGTACATTTTGGTTTATTCCAGACGATGTTGTGCATGGGGTACCTTTCCTGCAATAAAGGTATGAATATGGAATTGACTGGCAAATGCATTCATACAATTGAATATTCATAATGACAGGGGACATACGGTTTGGTGTAAATCTGTTTTATTTGGTGTCACAATTGCATTGGTGCGCTGTACAGTGATAGGGAGTGGGTTCATGGTGGAGGACCATACCAGGTACATGGGCTCAGTGACTGGTGGCAGTGGGTATTGGTCCATATGTCCCTTGCAAGTTGTTAGGTTTCTATTGGCAGGTGAGGATGGTAGCACAGTGGCACACTTGGGAGACAGTTCAGGTCAAAGTCACTTCTTAGTGGGGGCCTTGGTCTTGGCAGGTGTTCCAGTGCCATATCTGGTTCTGAGGGCCCGTTTGAGTGCCTGGTGCTGGGCTGCACAGGTAGGGGTTCTGGTCTCTTGTGTGTCCTCTGCCAGTGCCACCAGTCCAGTTGATACTGCTGATGTAGAGGGCAGGTCTGTGTCAGGACCAGTGGTAGGGGCTTCCAGGTTTGTGGGGGGTCTTAGGCTGGGTTGGATAGTGCTGCACCCCTCCAGTAGAGGCCATGGTGGCATTGAGTTATTTCCACTGCTCCATGGTCTCTTGATGTTAGGTTATCTGCAGCCTTTGACTCTGCTCCGGGGTGGCCAGGATCTGACCCATCCTGTCTTGTGTATGGTGGTATGCTCCCAGGACCTCAGAGATAACCTCCTGGGTAGCAGCATCTATCCTTTGGCCTCCTCCCTAGGCCACTGATGCCCTCCCACTGGGTCTAGCCCCCTGTGCCTGTGTGCCCTGCACAGATCTGGCAGTCCCATTTGCACTTGGGCCATCATCATCCTGCTTGTTAGTTGGTGGTGACTCTGGCCTCTGTACTTGTGGTCCGCCAGTCTTGGGCCTGGTGACAGTGGTGTGGGGTTGTTTGGCCAGGGCTGATGTTGATGGCTGGGTGGTAGGGGTGTCAGTGGTATCCTGGGCGGGGCTGCTGGAGGGTGACAGTCCAGGACTGTGTGAGGGGCCAGGTTAATCCTCCCTGTCCATACATCCCTCTCCAGTGTCCTGAGTGGGGCCTCTGTCTCCATGTGGGGTGCTGGCACTCCTTGGCCTTCCCTTCAGGGTGGCATGGGTGGTGGTGCCTGTGGGGGGGAATGGATATGTATGTTACATGTATTAATTCGAATAAGGATGCACAGCTGTGCCCTATTATGTGCTGTTTATTCCTCTGTCAGGCCATGCAGGGACCTATTGTCGGTTTTCCTTACATTGTGCATGGGATGTGGAGGTGCATTGTGGGTGCAGTAGTGACATTGTGATTCCCTGCAGGGGTAGGTGGCTGTGCACAGGGGGAGGGATGTGGACCTGTTAGTGGGTTTGTGGGCATGCAGGATGACAGGATGTAGTGATTGTGGCCTGGGTGGAGTAGTGGTCCTGGTGGTAGTTGGACCGCAATGTTGTGCCTGGATGCCATAGACCTCACTTTCCCACGCAGGTCGTTCCATCTCTTGCTGATGTCGTCCCTTGTGTCTGTGGATGGTTTCCCACTGCGTTGACCTTGTTTACTATAGTCCGCCATAACTCCATCTTCCTTGCGATGGGTGTGTGCTGGACCTGTGCCCCGAAGATTTGTGGCTCGACCTTCAGTATTTCATCCACCATTGTTCTTAGCTCCCTATCTGTGAAGCAGGGATGCTTAGTGGGTGCCATAGTGTGTGTTGTGGGTGGTGTGTTGTAGGATTATTGGTGAGGGTGCTGTTGTGTGGTTGGGTGTGTTGACTTGTGTGATGTTGCGTTCAGTGTCTGCGTGTTGTGTTGTCAATCTCAATTCTCCTATTGGTGATGCAAAGGATTGTGGGTTGTGTATGTGAGTGTTTTATAGTGTTGTGGATGTGTGTCAGGTGTGTGGGTTTCAAACTTGCCAATGTGTGCATTTCTTGCTGTTGGGTCCAATTGCTGGCCGTGGTGATCCGTACCACCAATGGTCGCTCGACATCCACTAATGATTTGTGCATCATTATTTGGAGGGCGGAGGATTTGTCTGCTTGGCGGTGGCGGGGTGGGGTTTGCAGACTTTACTCCATCAAGGGCCCTGGCGGTGACTGGAGGTTGCATAATTTTTGGAGGTTTCTGGTTTTGACATCATTGTATGGCAGTATGCTGTTCACCGCCAATGGCGGTCTTCTGTTTACCGTCGCCACAGCGGTCGGCGGTGTTTCCCACCATGTTCATAATGACCACCTTAATCTTTGCTCAAGAAGTACGTTATAAAGTCTACACGAAGACGATTTGAAGGATTAAGGGGCATTGGTACGAAACTTGTGCATGTTGATTACGAAAAAGAAAGTTTGCAAAGTGAGTTTTAGAAGACGACAGGTGCAAACGTAAATGACTGCTAAAATTCACAAGTGCTGGTTCATTTGTCTTACACATGATTGTCATATTGGTAGCTTTATACACTGGGATTAGGAAGGCTGGGTTTGGAGATGTTCCAAGGTAGGAAAACTCAGGAATTAAGCTCTGTCGTAGAACCAGCCTCCTACGTATGACAACAAAACATACAAAATACTCCACAGATCTGTGCGACCATTAGAATAACATAGAATATGCTAGTGGTCATCCTACGACACACACTTGGGCACTGTACGATAGTAATATTCCCCCGCTAATCAACACCCTATTCAAAGTCCTATATGGGTGGGACAAACTTGAAGAAACTGGTTGATAAAGATAAACCTACACTTTTGTGTAAGTTTATGATTGTTTGCTATTCATAGAGGTGTTTGACAAATAGTATCTTTATGAATCCAGAGTCTGCAGACATAAAAAGATAGGACTGTTCTACCTTTTTGTGAGATGATACTCTGTACTCGTAAGGATACTGCTAGTACAACACCTTTGTGAATAGCAAATAATCATGAACTTACATGTACATGTATGTTTAGCTTTGGCAACCAGGGCTGAAATATCTTGGTTGGGCAGGCTGAACAGGCTGAAAATTAACTTAATGCCATGCCAACTCTATACATTACAAATGCTTCCCCTTATGATATCCAAAACAATATTGTCATTAATCTGACAAAAATGTTTAATTTTATGTGGCAAGGTGGGAGTTTTTGGGTGTACCATATGATATGGCTGTGTGGCCTTATCATGCTGTACACTTACAAATACCATCTTGGGTCCAGTCAGGCTCGCTTATTTAACCTCAAGCTCAACCCTGCGTAGCAGTGGCTGCAAGCAGTAAGGATTAGCAAATTAACTATGTGTAAACCATTTAATAGCACCGGACAATGAATTAAGAAGGTCATAGAACAAGAAGGAGACACAACAACAATTTATAAGAATTTAGCATATATTTATGCATTTTTAGAGTCCTTGATCATCAAAATCCTTTGAAGGATTCCGGCGATATGAACTTTTAAAGCATTAAATATATCAACCAAGCATCGGCCAACAAAATTTTATGAACTTTTAAAAAGTTTGAAAGAGTCAGTCCTGCAACTTCAACCCAAGTTGGGTGACCGGCAGGATATAGGTCTAAGGGGCTAGTGACAATACTTTGGACAGTTACCTATTCACCAGAGCATCTTTGAAGCAAAATACAAACTTTACAGGATAACCACCATAGACGATAATGGAGTGGTCATGATGCTGAGGGATGCAGGCAAAGGATGCTCAAGGATGCTCCTGATGCTGTGCAGTCGATGGAGTTAAGTTCTGAGTGAGTCCTTGGTCAACAGGTGAGGTGGGACGACTTTGGTCACAGAACCTGGAGTCCCACAAAGTCCTCTTTGTAATGGTTGGAGGGCTGCTGCAGCAGGTCTTCGGTTTTTGTTACACAGCAGTCAGGCTGCAAATCTTTGGTGGGGACAGTGTCCCTCTTGGGTGATGAATCTGAGAACAGATAACACCCACGGGCCCTGCAGACACAGGTGCATCTTCTGGCTATTTCGGATGAGTCTCTTAAAAGGACCGCATCTTGTAGCGGCAAAGCTTCTGCAGTGGCTACCGACTTTTTCAGTTTGGGCTGTGTCAGCTTTAATGCCCCTGGTGCTGTTCCAGGGGCCCAGCTGACTTACCCTTGCAGTCACTGCTTTAATCTGGGGCTGGGAATCTATTTTGCCCTGAGTCAAGAGCCATGGACACAATCCTAAATTTACCAGCCCAGGGTGCAGTCTTTCCAGTGGTGCAGCCTCTCTTCATGTGCTTCCAACGCCAGAAGGATGGTCCTCCTTGGGGCCCTTTCTCTAAATCCATGGTGTACTGAGGTCTAGGGTGCCAGGAGTACCATATTTATCCCAGGAAAGTGCCTGAGTGACAACGCTGTCACTGGGCCAATGGGCTAGTTGGTCCCCTCCTGTGTTGGGAAACAAAGTTCCTGTCTGGTGTGGCATCTGGTTATCTCAGAGTGCAGCATTCTTGCCCCTGACAAGATGGCACAACCCCTCCTTGGTCATCAAGAGCTTGGCAGCCCAACCCCAGAGATGTGACTACCTAAGTCTATACGTCAACTGAAAAAACAGTTCTGACACTGCGTTTCTCTTTCTGTCCCTATCTCCAACCTGTCTGCAGGAACAATTGGCAGCCTGCTCAGGAGTATTATCACAATTTACCCTTCAAAGGAGGCTTCTCATTTGAAGCATGTCTTTTTGGGCTAACACCTTGAGTGGCTATCCTGGGGGAGGGGGTGACACCTCACTCTGTGGAAACTGCATTTGCCACTGAGTCTGGGAGACATTCAAATGTCTCCGCAGGCGGTCAGAAAGCTGTCTGTGTGCCACGTCCTTTCTGAGGCCACTGGACTAGTTGGACACAAGGAGGCATCTTTCTAAAAGTTTAAAGTTTCTAAAAGTTGCTAAACTTTAAAAGTGATATAAATGTCGACTTGACCATCAATTCACATTTAATGCCATGATTTATTTAATACTTTACATGATCCAGTTAGGTAGTCCCATTCAGGAGTTAGCTGGGTTGGCAAGGCAACCGGTAACCTTGTGTTAGCCAATTGGGCTACTAACTTTATCCACAAGAAAACTACAATTTAAAAGTGTTGCTATTAAATATATAAAAAATATAGGTATTACTTTACAAAATACAGCTCCCTGTCATAGGGCTCTTTAGGACTTCCTTAGGTGTGACATATATATTGTTAATGGATAGGATGGCTTTGCCATTATGGTAATGGCAAAGTCGAACTGGCAGTGTGGCAATGCCTTTCCAGTCTCCAATGGCAGGCTGGGGACTATGTTTTCACTTTGTCCCACACAGACTGGCATAACCAGTGCTGCTGCCCCGAAGGAACACTCCATCTTACATGCTCTGGATATCCTGGGTATCATTTACTATGGACTTATAAGTTAGTCTGTACTTGCCAATTAGGACATCCAATTCAACAAATCTTTTGTAAATGGACTGAACACTGTCACTGAGGTCTGGACTGCAGCCCTCAGTGCACTCTCAAAGTTGAAAAACCAGCAGTTAATAGTCCACAAAAAGCCTGTTTCCGTACTCTGGGCAAGTCCCCAAGAGTGGCACGCTTGACCATCTCTCACCCCATAGATTTAACAACAATATTGTCCAGAGATGGATCTCCTGTCTTAATACTTATTCCTGGCCCTCACGCTTAAGACTCTATTACCTAATGGGAGAAAGACTTGGAGACATAAATCTCATGAGGATGTTTGGAAGACCATATGGAAGAGGGCTGTGAAGCCCACACTATGCAAACATCATAGGTAAAACACATATACATTATTTACATGATGGCATGCTTCCTGCACACGATTGCATAAGATTTTTGGCAGCCCTGAAATACGTTGGAAAGGCTGCAGCAAAAGTACACACTTGGTGGTCATATCCCCAGAACCAGCCCTTGTGACATGATATTCTTTGTTCTACAAGAGGATCAAGGGAAAATGTTGCCGCTACTTCTATTTGACTCTTTCCTTGCACAGAAAAGAGTGGTGGTTCTGGGCTAACGCAGTTATTGCAGTGTGATGGGGGATAAGTCCTGATACAGCCATACTTTTATTCCTTCAAACATGATAGAGCTTTGGTCCCACACTGCCGACATGATGGCCTCCTTCCAACAAAAGTGATGGACAAGTGTTAGGATATTTTGGGGCGTGCATGGTGTGTTCGTTGGTTGGACCACTCTGTGCACGCAATCAAGGACTATGGGGCTCATTATGACTTTGGTGGGCAGCGGAGGCCGTCTGCCAAAGTCCGCGTCAGGATGACCGCCTATGCGGCCGTACCTCTACAGGTCCTATTACGAGTTTCCCACTGACCCAGCGGGGGACTCAACACAAAATTAAGCCGGCTCGTAATTGAGCCAGTGGCAATGTTGCGGTGTGTCAGGTCGCGCTTTTCACTGCCCGTAATTCAGGCAGTGAAAAGCACGACGGGCTGTACATGGGGGCCCCTGCACTGCCCATGCCATGCAGAGGCTGGCGGAAAGAGGACTCAAAATCTGGAGGGCAGCGCTGCCTACAGTGCTGCCCTGGTGCATTACGACAGCGAGACCACCAGGCTGTCAACTGGTGGCAAACCTGGCGCCACACTCGTAATGAGGGCTAATGTCTTTCTCTGCATGACCTGTGAGAATGTGGCAGAAGAGGTAAATAACATAGTTCTCTATTTTGCCAAAGTCTGCTTGGATGGGGACGCCTCTGATTCTGACATTTGAGCAGTGGGATCTATTTTCAAGATCCTCAAAGAGGAGTTGCAGGTCTGTGTTCCGGTCTCAAAGATCCAGCAGTTCACGCCTGTGCTATAGAGCTCCTCCTGCTTTGCAATTCTGATTTGCTCCACCATGCCACTAAGTGGTCGATTCTACTATGTCTTTTAATTTCTTTCATGTCTTTTGCAACTTCCTCACAGAGGGTGGCTATGTTGTTCCAGAGTGGAGTGTGCTGAAGAGTCTCTCCATAAAAGATTGGGTGAATCAGAGCTTGAGCTCTGCATAGTCTGTGCCTGTAGGCTGCGTCTCATGGGTTGCCTGTGTCATGGGTGAGGCATCGCCGGAATGCTGGCGTTTTTAGCAGGTATTTTGGCAAGCATGTCCTTCAGTGTGGAGTCTTTCTTAGACCAACGGACCATCATGTTGATGTCAATGGTCTAAGTTGTGCTTCATGGTGTGGGCGACTCCGTGGGGTCTTAGGATACCCGCAGGTGTTATTTTAAACTAGTGAGCGGGGGGGTCGATAACAAGTAAATTTAGGCAGTGCCAACATGTAGTCCAGTCCGAAACCGCTGGTTACCTTCCAGCTCAGGAAAGTGGGAAAATCTCAGGTCTTGCAAGTGTGCAGTGCAAGAGGTTGCCTGCGCAACACCTCTTGGTTTCTCCAAGCATGCTAGTTTGCAGTGTGCCCCAGGTGGTACTGAGCTGTGAGCCTAATACCAGGGATGAAGTGTGTAATGACCTCCAAGTCATCTTTGACCTGTGGCACTGATCCATGCTCTACTGTGGTCTTTGTCGCAGTTCTTTCATTCAGGGGTCCCTTGAATCCACTAAGTTTATGTGTCCTCCTCATCTGCTGCTGGAGTGTTGTTGGTGAGTTCATGTTACATGTACATGTACCAGGTACTCACTGCGGTGTGGTGTTGCCGGTGCCTTGAGATGCCTGGGAGAGAGCACTTCTTCAAGTCCCAACAAGTCCACCCTATCACCAGTGTGCATGGGCTTCAGGCTGTTGTATGGTGCATCGTGGGCCCTGGCAGGTGCCAAGCAAAGGAAACCCAAGCGTCTTTGTCTTTGCCTCTGAGTCCTGGGTGGCTCCTTGCCAGCAGCCTGTACCACAGATGTCACTGCGCTTGAGCCTTGGTTTTTCCACTCCGCCAGGCAGATAGGCTTTCAAAGAATTTAGTAGCAAGTCCCTCTCGGCTCCATTGTGTATTAGGCCTCTTGGCAAATGGTAATTACGGAGGCCTCATGCAGCTTTAGACAGCAGCACTGTGGTGACTATTATGGGGTTCCAATGGTTGCATCTAGGGGGGGCTTTCAAGCAGCGTGCTCTGTACCATCTGCCATTTTGCTTTGTGCCCACAGGTTTCAGCTGTTCTTGGCTGCCCCAGGGTGTGGGGTCTATATTTTAGCTCCTTGTCATCTACTACAGGTATCAGGGGTGGGACCAGGGGTAGGCAAGCTGCCTCCTCCATATGCCGAAGACAAGCGGCGGAGCCTCACAGGGACGTCCTTTAGGGGTGCCATCTTGGACACGCACCTTCTGACATGATCTTACACAAATAAGAGCTATAACAAGTATCACTCTATCCCTGGGACCCACTTCTCATACTCCTAGGAAAAACTTGCGAGCAGAGTCTGTATCCTATAATCACTGCAAAAGGAAATGTACTTTCCCGCTCACTGTCAGCTGCTCATCTAGCATTGCCCAGATGTGGAAACAACCACACACCCCGATGCCCAATACGAGGTGGGGAAAAGTATGGACCACATATGCCGTGGATATGCCACTTGCACGGATTAATGACTGCATCCAGAAGCTTGAGAAGACGTGGCGTCTGTTTACAACCCACATGAAAAGAGAACAAAGAGTAGGAGGCATTCCCATGATAATGTATAGACTCTGCTGAACTCTGGTATCTGGGACATGTCCTCCTCCGACGATGACATCCAGGCAAACCCCAGCACTTGAGGAATGTAATACATGATAAAGGCTGCCGAGTTTTTGCACAGGGATTCTGTAAACTTATAATGCAGTAGAATGTGATTCGGAAGTGTTGACATTTGCATTTTTTTTTATTCCTTTGCTTTTTTCGTACGTAATATTGTACACAGCGAGCAATTGTGTCTTTCGTGTGTGGTTACCCATCACAAGTACATTTCAAAATAAAGTTGTTTTAAAAAAGAACAACAAAGACTATAAATGTTTCCACCCCGCATTTGAAAGTGTGTTTCTGAGACCAAGTGGGCTGAACAGATTTTCCTAAGCATACATAATGAACCAAGAGTAAAAATAATCAACCCTCAAACATGACTAACTATTAATGTTTCCTCTAATAATAAGTCCTGCAATACAGACAGAAACACCCGGCTTTTTTCCAGCAATCACTCTTTAGGGGCACTGAACGGCCAACTATATGACACACTGTACAGTATGTGTCATTCTGTACATTTTTATTAGACAAGTGCAATTGCGAAGAGCAATTAAATCAACCACTTGGCTTATTTATCTGTGTTGCTTGGTTCTACTGACTTCTTCATGACAACAATTGGCAGTGGTGGCGGCCACTGGCGGCCGTACTGCACAATCTGTGCTCAAAGGAAACTGCCTATCAGCAGCAACACGTTCCCTTACAGCTGTGCACAAAGGAAAATTGCTGTGCAGAAACGGTCCATCAGATTTTCCTTGGTGCGAACAGATAATATCGAATTACAATTACGATTACATGTTGACAAAGGCAAAATACATGCTGCATCTCCATGGTGTACTATTAACACTGCCTAGGAAAAATGCAAAACTCAAAAGTGAATCGTTACCAAAGTTCAGGAGAACTGTTAAGTAAGAGATAGTGCAAAGAATTTGTATTTTCACAATGTACAGAGAAATCCTGGAGACATATTCTTCCCAAAAGCTATCACCAAAAGCTTGCACTAAAACACCACTATATCTAGTATGGATTTGCATCTGACTTTAGAGTAACTATTTGGGAGCATGTGAGGTTGTACCAAAGAGACCCTTTAATAATATACTGAGGTTGCTGGCACGAAGCCTGTACAACGGCAGGAATGCAATAGGAAAACAAATCAATCAAAATTCTTTATTGGACCATTTCAAAAGACCATATTGGGCAAGATAAATACACAAGTACATTCATATTAAAATCATACAACAATTTAAATATGGTCAAACATAATAAGTTAAACCCAAGTCCAAAGTGACAGGACCATGTCAAAATAGAAAACTGACCAACTGCAGACTTAAGAAAAAGACCAACATTCACGCAAACATCTACAGGAGAGAGCATAAGCAAATAAAAAAATGAAGACTTATATTTAACAAACCAATCATAGACTAAAGCATGTTTTTTGGCGAGACTTCATCACAAGGACAAAGGGATATGGTTTCCAAATTAAACTGACCCAACGGAAATCACAACTGCAATCTACCAGAACCCAATCTGAACCTAGTTAGGAGCATCCGCTCCCATGTATGATCAATATATGCCAGATAAAGGCAAAGGTGGTTTGTGTCAATATATATTTTTTGACTAACAGCTTAAGGAATTCTAGACTGTCCTACTCATCTTGTCTCATAAAATTCAAAATGAACTTACCTTATCACTAGCATTTAGCTTATGTGGCGCAGTAAACAGGGAAGGTCTACCAAGGCTCTCTGCAGCAGATTTGATATACTAAAGGCAATGGATAGTGCGACCAAAATCGCATGAAAGGCGGTCACCTATAATATCCTTATTTAAAAGTGAAAATTTATTGTGCTATATAGAGATCCATAACAAAAAGGGAGCGAGTTTAATTCTATCCTCTATAAACTCTAATATCAGTTCATTGTGCATTGCATGATTAGAGTTACTCTGAGGACTCCAAAATATGCAGACAGGTGCTTGTGTCTTCTGCCTACAAGCTATGCGCAGTGGCGTAACGAAACTTGAGGGGGATCCCTGTAATGTACCTGGAGGGGGACCCCTTACCCCTAGACTCAGTCAGGGCCTGCCTCTTGTGCACAGTGTACTGTGCTGAGGGCCCCCCCCGGAGCTTGGGACTCCCACTGCACCTCAGGGTCTGTGGGGGCCTTTCTACGCTATTGGCTACGTCAGTGTTCCCCCGAAAACCTTTTAGAACAAGACCATTGCTACACCACCCTGACCACTGACTCTCTGACCTAGGTTGTGTCTTTTAGCATCCTATTTCCGCACTTTTGTGCCAACGACCAGGTTCCAAGAAACTTACACATGTATGTTCAGCCTCGTAGGTTTAGTACCCACATGTGCAATCAACATATTTTCAAGTACTTGTATTTAATGATTTTATCAACAGTGTACTCAGCTTTACCTCTTCGCCTGCATTTTAAATCTAAAAACCTTTTACAGTGTCCTAACTTGGGTTCAACAAGTCCTTTTTGTCATGTGGCCTCATGGGCTGCTTTGAAATTGCACTTTTGTATCATTTTTAAAGTCTCTTTGTATGCAATGTTTTTTAGTACCTGTGTATGTATTTAATAAAATAAATAAATACAAAGAGCTATGCTTGCAATTCAACCAAATCCAAGCCCCAGATGGTAAAATTGGAAGACACTTCCTTGTAGATTTCGAAAAAAAGGCATAATTGCTTTTTGTCCGAAGTTTGTCACCAGAGAGAATAAAGAGTACAGTTCACCCATAAAACGTTGTTTCCTGACAAGGAAGGAAAGGCCCCACATACAGTTGGTATCCAAGGTATTCCCTAAATAGCGGAAATGTGAAATCCTCTCTATTCATTTACCCTTTCCAATGTAAAAACGGGACTTCAAATTTCGAGACCACAAACCATAGTGAATGTGTTACCGAAATCGGAGTCCAAATGTAGGTATTCCATTAACTGAAATAATGATTCAAACAGTTTCTTTAGACCGTTAGTTGTTCAAGCAGTGGCGACTGGTGACATTTGAAAGTGGTGGGGCATAATAGTCTGGGTACGACTTTTATGTAGCGAGCAAGCTCAGTGGACAAACCGGTCCAGGGTGGGTCCTCCACCCAAGAAAAAATAGAAAAAAGATTGGCAAGTGGTCCATTTGAAAGGAAATACATTTAGTGAGAAAGCAAGGTTTATAAAGCAGTGGGAATGTATAGTCTTGAAATATTAAACACATATCTTACTGCATTAATACGTTCACCCTTTACTTTAATGTGAGAATTGTACACTGCACTCCATGGGAATCAACTTTGTAAGAATATGTTTTAACCAGGCATCAGGAAGCACACACAACTGCTGGCTGCAACCAGTCATACAGAAATATGTGCAGACAGGTCTTGAAGTGGGATGAAAAAAGTGGGGGCTCTCTAAAAGGGAAAAAGCAAAATGAGATGTCATTGCATCCAGAAATATAACACAACAATTGACATCACGTAAAGCCTGTCAGTACAGTTGGCTTTGTCAATGGTTGTTAGCTGTGGAAGATAAATGAGTAACAACAATGATTAGTTATAAATAATTAACATTGAAAATGTTTCAATTCTGAAATTGTGAGACTATGAATTAAATATTGTTGAGGCCTGCGGAACGAGTAGGGCCTTCAGTTATTTGTTCTTTAATGTTAGATATGTTTGCTCTATTTCTCTTCACATCTCATCCATCTACACATTTTCAACCTCCTCTCTCCTCTTCAGCACCCTCTTTTCACTCTCCCCTGAATGCACTCCCTGCATCTCCCTCATTTTACCACCCCAAACATACATTGCACTCATTCACATCTAAGCACTTTATTTCCTATTGCTTTTGCCTTCTTAATATTATGACCTCTGTGCATCCTCTTCACACACATTTACACTAAGGGCCAGATGTATCAAGGTTTTTTGCATTCGCAAACGGTACAACTGCCCGTTTGCTAATGCAAAAAGCCAGTTCAGAATGTAAGAAAGACACTCTGGCCCGTATTTATACTTTTTTTATTGCCGCATTTGCGCCGCTTTTTGACGCAAAATGGCGCAAACTTACAAAATACAATGGCATTTTGCAAGTTTGCGCCGTTTTTGCATCGAAAAACGACGCAAATGCGGCGCAAAAAAAGTATAAATACGGGCCTCTGAACGCAATTTTAAGGAATCACTAAAATAGCGATTCCTTAAAATTGAGACCCTGTTTAGAGAGTCACAAATTGCGACTCTCTAAATAAGAAATCACAAATAAGGATTCCTTATTTGCAATTTCTTAGCACATGTATGAAGCCATTGCTAAATGCGATTTGGGCATTTAGGAATCGCTATTTACCACCAGGTTGAATGTGGTGGTAACCATGTGCAAAATTTAAAAATGTATTTTAAATGCATTTTTAAAATGTACATGTAAATCACACATGCCCTTTTGGCATGTGTGCACCTTACATGTCCCAAAAAATAATTTTGGGGTGCAGCAGAGGGGGCCTAAGGCCCCCAGCACCCTGAGGTTTTGCATTGCCAAAATTGCGATTTCTGGTTAAGAAATTGCAATTTTGGAAATGCAATAAATTCACAGATATGGTCCAACAGGCCCATAGGTGCGAATGGTGCCGGTATCGCAATTTGCTATTCGGTAATAGCATTAGCGATTTTTAAGAAATTGCTATTACCGATTCGCAAATGTGATACATGCCATTTTGCGAGTCGGAAATAGCGATTTCTTAAAAATCGCTATTTCCGAATCGCAAAAGGCCTTCATGATACATCTGGCCCTAAATGTCGAATGTAACTGAAAAACGTGACCATTGTTCTGTGTGCCTTGTGAAGACGCCAACACACTGACTGGCACTTTGCTTTACCTTCAGCCTCAGCCCCAGCACTCTCAATGAAAGCCCCTCATAAACACCTGGCACGAATCAAAGTGTGCACTAGGCAAGACAGAAACAGATCATGATGAAACAGCTTACTCTCTTGGTGAAAGCAACATCAATTAAAACATGTGAAATAAGAGTAACTAAATCACTTTTTAATATTCATTGTTTGCATATCAATTCATGTTTTTGGCATTAATGCTAAGGGCATGATGATAGGGACAGTTTTAAGGCCAAACAGCAGATAAATGCCTTTACTGTAAGCACATATTTCTCCCTTTGTGCTTGAATCCAATATTTGGATCAATTGTGCAAGGGAACAAGAACCATGCTCGTCTTTTGGATTAATTTCATGAGGGAACAAATGCAGCACCTCCAATTCTAAAGGAGCCAGCGATTTGCAGCCAGTGCCTGGGGCATCACAGTGGGGGAGGTTAGTGTGGCAAGGGGTCTCAGTACCATAAAGATAACAGAAGATTAGCATTATAACACTTACCATTACCCAAGACAAGACACCAAGTTACTCATGCTTGCATCCACTTCTACTGCGTGAGGAATGGGGGAAAGAGTGGGCTCTATGTCAGTGAATGTTAGACGGCTGAGATGAAGAAGTTTCAGTGATAAAAGGTACACGTTTATTTGAGCTGCGGATTACATGTTTAATATGACATATCACGTCATTAGTCTGCAGAAGAAATAAAACGAGCATAACTAGCCATGATAAATTATTGGAACCATTACTGCCTTTGAGAGACGAAATCACCTACAGAGCCAGTGAAAGGAGAGGAGAGCTGAGAGAACAGAATTTTTTCTTATTGTCTGTAAAAAAGATAGAGCTCCAACTTACTTGTGTGCATGGTTGTCTTTGGCATATTTATGACTTGAGGTCTTCAGGTCACACTCCTGTCTCCCAGAGAGCCCTGGATGGAGTTATTTATTGTATTTATTCAATTTCTCTGCCACAGATTGCTTTTAATGCAGGAAAAGGGGATTTTCTTTGCGCAATGCCACATTCTTTTAATATAATGTGACCTCTGGTACGTAGACCCTTCTGATCACACCCCACCATTTCTGCAAATAGGAAAGGGTGGATAATAATATTGGAGTGACATGAAGTTTTCAGAAACCCCGGCTGGACGAAAAACGCTCCAGGCTGTTTACTATCAGGGCTTCTGGTGGAGGAGGAGATAAGCCAGGGACGTCACTGCGTTCTGAGAAAACGTAAGGGCTTTGCGTGGGCAAGCCCTGTCAGCCCTACTGTGCAGCATTCAGCCACATACTGACGCAGGCGCAGTGGGGCTTTTCAAAGTGCACAACTTTCACTTGGAAAATGTTGTGCAGAAAATATTTTACTTTCGTCATGTAATTAAATATATGCTTCACTAGAGAGGCCAGAAAAGGCTAGGGGCACAGCCCCTTAGCCCTTGAACACCAGCCGCCCCTGTGTTCAAGACATAATGACTGCATGGTCTGCAGACAGGAGAACGGGCACACAATAGTTTTAACCTTGTGCATATTCTCCCTGTCTTGTGGCAAAGTGGCCACTAACCCATTATTGTATAATGAAAAAAGAATTGGAGCTAGAATACACCTTTGCCAGCCCAAAGGAATCAGTGCATTACCATTTTGTTCCAAAACCAATAGGTGATGAAAGCTCAAAGGTAGGGCATACCAAAAACCCATCAGACCGGAGTCTGTGCCCAATCGCTCAAAATCTATCACAGCCTAGAGTGACTTACACTGCCATGTTATGAAAGCCATATAAAACAAGCAGTGGCAATGCCAATTGGTCTCGGCGATTGGAGAGCTATTGGCTTTAATAAACATGTGAAGTATATGTCAGAGCTCTCAAGTTTTCATGTTACATGGTTGACTAGCTTTGAGAGGCAGCAGATGTTTTGAAGAGAGGGCATCACGGAGATTATAGCAGTGGGAGGGTCAGGTACAGTAGCAATGTTCTCAACAAGAAACATATGGTTGTAGATTGAATTCTGAAAATTCAGGTTTGTTGTGAGGGCTATTTTAGTGCCTGCAACGTGACAAGAGAAATAGCAGCGTGGGTGAGGGAGGGGGTCAAAAACAGAGAAGAACCATAACATTTTGCGCTGGGGTGCAAAGAAGCAGACAGTGCTTCAGAGCGATACAGGGAGTTGGGAGGAGAGTGACCTCTACAAGGGTTACCACTGCAAAAGGGCATACATACTTACACCACAGCCAACCATATTCAGGAGGTGTAATCACAGAAGGTACTGCATCCTTTCAAACTTGCAGAGGCCTGAACCCAGAATAGGCTTAAGGGACCAGAGCATTTAACTGCGCCAAAGGCCCAGCGGCAGGTTGTCCCGAGGGTCAAGGGACAATGGTAGGGCGAAAGAGGCACCCACCCCCTTCCTGGTGTGAAGGTAAGGAGTGAAGGTTAAGGGTGCCAAAGTCCACCTAAGTGGCATGAACGGGTAACCAACCGGAGGCCGAGCATGATTTGAAATGTGCCCTCAGGTGCGTTACCCACAGTTGCCAGGTGGGGACTATCAGAGGACGGCATCAAAAGAATAGGGAGATGGCGTTCAGCATCTTACAAGTGTTTCATCAGGCTTCCATGAGGAAGTGAAGTTAAGCACGCTCCCACCCCCATTCTCCCCTGAAAAAAAAAAGGATTAGGTCAACAGATGGTTGGGGATACCTGGAATGTGCTGGGGCCAGCTGGAGGACGTCTTGAGCAGGCTGCATCTGTAATACTCGGAGAAGCCGGATTTGTTGAGAGTGAACCATGGGGTGAATGACCTGGCACAACTAGGTAGGAAAGAGTTCCTGGAGAGCATCAGACAAGGGCTAATCAGAGCAGCTACGCTACTGGGCAGCACGAGCTTGCTATGGTCTGAAATTGTATCCAGGCAGACATAGAAAGGGCCTGGTCCACCAGCGCCCTTGAAAGATCCGGAAAGAAGTTCAATGTGGCGGTAGCAAAGTTTTGTAGGGCAAATGGCTGGGATGCTGTCAGGCATGGCCTGATGAACTTGAGGCACCCAGAATATTTTGTATAGGATGGGGTACATCTCTACAAATTCAGGATGCAGGGCTAGAGGTATTCTGGACCAACCACTGTGCGGCCATGGAGCTAGCCAGTTGTCAGTCAAACGATCACTGTCTTTTTCCGGGGGAGCTGCACAAGGTCGTAACCCCATGTGCAGTGTGATGGTGAAAAAGGCAGTTAAATGGAGCTTAAGGAGTTTTGATAGGTCACTGTGGTGTGGAAGAGATGGTACTTACCTTGGGATGCCTAACAGCAGGGTAAGACGGTCATAGAGGGAAGGGGCACACAACACATTATTCGCAGCCCGGCAGAGCACACGAATAATCCAAGGTAGCGAGTTGGGCCGAAAATAAAGAGCTGGTGGAATAACCTTTCCCTGCACTGCACAAACAGTGAAGCTCCAGCTTAAGAACCCCTGCCATTACAGGAGCTCTGTAACTCACTCGCATCCCACTTCTGTCGAAAGATAGAAGAAATCCACAACAGCTTCAACTCCCAGTCCAACCAGCTAACTACAAACACCCACGAACCCTACGCTCCAAGCAACACCCACCTCCTCCACACCTGGACCCCTGTCAACACAGAAGACACCGCAAGCACCATGGCCACCATCCACTCCGGATCACCATCGGACCCCTGCCCACACCACATCTTCAACAAAGCTATCACCATCATCGCCCCCCATCGCTGCTACACCATAAACAGTTCCTTCAAATCAGCCACCTTCCCAGAGAGATGCAAGCACGCAGAAATCAACGCCTTGCTAAAGATACCAAAGGCAGATCCTGATGACCCCAAGAACTATAGACCGATCTCCCTCCTCCCCTTCCCAGCCTAGGTCATCGAAAAAATCGTGAACAATCAACTATCTCGGTTCCTGGAAGACAACAAGGCACTCAACACCTCCCAATCCGGATTCCGCAAAAACCACAGCACAGAGACCGCACTCATTGCTGCCACAGACGACATCAGGACCATGCTCGACAAAGGAGAAACATCAGCACTCATCCTCCTAGACCTCTCCGCAGCTTTCGACACGGTATGTCATCACACTCTCCGCACATGCCTCCACAACGCTGGACTCCACGACAAAGCACTGGACTGGATCTCGTCATTTCTCACGGACAGGACCCAGAGAGTCCGCCTCCCATCGTTCCTATCTGAAGCCTCCAAAATCACCAGTGGCGTCCCTCAAGGATCTTTGCTCAGCCCCACACTTTTCAACGTGTACATGGCCCCCCTCAGCAACATCGCACGAACACACCACATCCACATAGTCTTCTACGCTGACGACAGCTCATCATCTCCCTCACAAAAGACCCCACTACTGCAAAGGACAACCTCCACAACGTACACCACGCCATCGCCAGCTGGATGGAATCAAGCCACCTCAGTTTAAACACAGACAAGACAGAATTACTCATTTTCGGCACCAACCCCTCAGCTTGGAACGACTCCTGGTGGCCCACCTCCCTAGGATCCGCACCCTCACCCACCACCCACGCAGGCAACTTGGGCTTCATCTTGGATTCCACACTCAGCATGACTCAGCAGGTCAATGCCATCTCCTCTTCCTGCTACAACACCCTTCGCCTGCTCTGTAAAATCTTCAAATGGATTCCCATCGAAACCAGGAAAACCGTCACCCACGCCTTGGTCAGTAGCCGATTGGATTACGGAAACGCCCTATATGCAGGAATAACAAACAAACTCCAAACAAAGCTGCAAAGAATCCAGAACGCATCCGCCCGCCTCATTCTGGACATCTCACGCTGCTACCACATCTTACCCCACCTCAGAGACCTATACTGGCTACCAGTCTCAAAGAGGATCACCTTCAAAATCCTCATCCACGCACACAAGGCCCTCCACAACACAGGTCCTGCCTACCTCAACCACAGACTCACCTTTCACACCCCCACCCGCAACCTTCGCTCCGCCAACCGCGCCCTCGCCTACGTTCCTCGCGTCCGTCGCACGACCGCCGGAGGAAGATCATTCACTCACCTTGCCGCAAAGACCTGGAACTCCCTACCGCTCCACCTCCGCCTGAGCCAAGACCTTCTATCATTCAGGAAACACCTCAAGACTTGGCTTTTCGACCAGTAACTCTCCCCCCCAGCGCCTTGAGACCTTACTGGGTGAGTAGTGGGCTCTATAAATCCCTGATTGATTGATTGAGTCATCAGCAAAAAACGCCAGACTTATGCAGGTGCTAAAATGACTATTAATCATCATAAAAGTGTCTGGTCATTAGATGTAGGACTTAATGGACAAACTGGAGTGATTTATGACTTGGTTTAGGATCATGTGTCAATGCAGCATTTTGATTTAGGACTTAACTGACCTGCTTGAATGATTTATGACTTGATTTATGACCTGTTGTCAGTATGGCATTCCCTTGAGTTTGTCACTGAGAAAGTTTGGGATGTATGACGAAAGAAGTGAAATAAAGCTGCAGCCGTTAACTTTCAAATGTAGTAAGTGTAGACTGTGGCACTTATGAGTGGGAGTGGCTGTGTGCAAAGTTTAATATACAAGGGCGCACCAGTATTTTTATATGCTGTCTAGCTCAAGTATCCTCTTCAACTACAAACACATTGAAAGGACTCTACATACAGAACCAAAGGAAAGGTAACATTTTCATATGGGGAGGGATGTTGGACTGCAACAACCATTTTACTTGGGCCACAGAATATTGAATATTCCTGATGTCTCTGCCCAGTAGCATGCACCAGTTTCATTAAAGGAATGCAAGCACTTGACAGAGTAAGTCAAAAGATGTTTCGCATCAGCCTGCGGTGTTTCCTCACACAACCATTAGCCTACACACCTAGAGCTCAGAGGCACCATCAAGCAACACAGCAACCATAGAGTCTGCTCACTACAGAGACAAACAAATGCTGGGTCTAGATGCACAGGTTTGGGATCCACTGAATCAGTTCTGCCCATGAAAAGATACCACAAAAAAAGACACTGCAAAAAACATGCTCTAAGCACACAGGGTAGAGAGAGCAAAATAGCGGCACAGGTGATGGAGGGGGGCAAAAACATAATTTTTTGAACTAGGCTGCATTGAAGCAGACAGTGCTTTATAGCAACATGGGGAGTGTGGAGGAGTGCTTCACAAAAATAAAACAACACAGACAAAAACAATTTAGAAAATGAGCGAGCTAAGTTAAACACAAGCACTTATGTGGAGTGCTGGAAGACAAAGAAAAAAGTAGCTCCTAAAACGGAAGAAGTGGTTGGATAAAATTGTCCATGCCCTGGGAGAGGGCTAAACACAAGAAGAGGGACAAAGGATATGAGAGCGATGAAGGCACAAGCAAATGGTAAGACTATGGGCGGGCTGAAGCCCACAGATTGAAAACAACACGTCTCTTTAAGACAGCTCATGTGCAGTCTAGCCCGGACCTAAAAGACTACTCTTGGCCACAATATATTTGGAGATAAGTAAAAATGAATTCAAACATTATTTAAGTGTCCCTTAGCCCTCTCTAAAGCTGTATTTAAGTATTTAAACACCTGGAATAAGACTGCTTAGAAGCCCACCGCAGAAGTCTCTCTGAATCAATTCTGCAGACTATCTTTTTCAGTGAGTCAGGATAGATACTGGACGATAACAGCCTTGGTCCCTGCGGTTGCCTTTTTTTTAAACCAGGGCTATTATTGTAGACCTTCAGCACTGGGGTATCGCTGACTTACATTCTGCATTTATAGTATTAGTCAGCAGTGGTGACCAAAACTGTACTGTTTTAAAAAAAAGCTTCTTTTTATTGCATTTGAGTTTAAGATTCTGACTTATGGGTCGCAATGATACCTCATCCCTCAAATCCTCCACCCGCCAGCCACAGCACAGTTCAAAGACTCACATTAGCCCCAAAGTGTCCAGCATCCTGATTAATGTTCACCAGTGGGGCTCAGAGTCCACCCGGCTATTTATTCCAGCCATTCCACATTGTGTCGCTTTTTTTGGAGCAGCCTCTTCCTTCAGAAACTGACCTCTCTGCAGCCATTCACCAATCCATGTCTTGTCTCCAGTTACTTAGCTGTGGTGCCACTCAGCCCTCCAGCACTTAGCTATATCACGTTTGTCCACTGTCAGTCCCAATGTCAACTTAGTCTGTGTCGGGTTAAATTAGACTCCTCCCAGATATTTAGCAGTCACTTCTTGGCAGAAACCGCCATGTCACTCCCACATATTGTGTTGGGACAAGCTACCACTGACTCCTAGTAGTGCTGGATTGCAGGACAACCCTAGAGCATGTGAAAAAACGTTCCCACCTGACATCAGTTTCTATGACACATTTCAGTTAGGACCCTCCCCATTTTTGACAGAGTGGAGCATGCATAATAACACCTATGTAGAATTTTGAGCTGGACCAGTCAGAATCCATATTGTATTGACACCTACCGCTGTGAAACCAATGCCGACAGCAATTCTTCATCTTCGAGATTTCCCAGATCATGTTTCCAACACATTTGAAGTGTAGTCAGGATGTCAGGGGAATTATTCAATAGTTTACAGTAGGTAAGTAAGATGGCTTTTTGGAGCATGGGGTTTTCTAATAACCTATCTCCCAGGGGGGATGCCTCAGGGAGGTCGTCTTCCCTTGGCATCGCCCTCTACAAGGCGCATTGTATTTGTAGGTATCGGTATTTTTTGGAAGAGCCATTTGGTATTCTGCCTGGAGTTCCATAAAGAGAATCATCTCACGCCTCCCTCCAGAGGTCCCCAACCATGAGAGACCAATGAGATCCCACTTATCAAAGTCTCTCTGTTTCCCTAGCTCACCCATTTGGTTGGAATCCCACAGAGGGTTTGGCCTATGTAATTTTGTCCTTCCAGCCCAATGCATTTGTTGCTTTATGCCAAGTAAATATGGTGACCACTGACGGGGTTGGAAGGGGTGCAGCGTGCCTCACGCCATAAATGGCTCTGAGATAGCCCCCAGGTTTCATGACCTGCCAGTCCATGCGCTATGCCGGTTCTTCTTCTGGGGTGTACTCCCATTAATTAATTACCACTAGCTGTGCTGCACAATACAATTTCTGTACATCAGGCAGAACAATCCTGCCATTATACCAGTATTGTGTTCATTTTTTAAGGGCAATCCGAGGCACTCCCCCCATCCTAGAGCAATGTGCAAATGTCCTTATCTATCTTCTAAAAGTAAGAGGTCTGTATTGGATAGGGTGTGTTTTGCAGTATATATAAAAACTGGGCCAGTGATATCATTTTAAAGAAAGCATGTTAGTGTCAGTGGTAGAGCTAACCAGTGTTGGACGTCTCGTTTCAGATGTTCAAGTGGGGGTTCTAAATTGCATGTCAGAAAGTTGCCAGGTTCCCTAGGTACATTAATGCTTAAATAGCGGAAGGCATCTGTTACAAGACTGGCCTCACAATCGCAGGACAGCCGCAGCACGTGGCCACTAAGTAGACAAATCTGGGAATTGTTCCAGTTAATTCTATATCTGGAGTGTTGACGGTACAGCATGAAAACATGCATAATCCTGGCAAGAGTGTTCACTGAGTCAGTGACATAAATCAGAATGTTATCTGCGTATAAGGATATCCTGGCTTTCCAGTCTTCTGTCCACTGCAGCCCTTTAATCAATAGGTCCCTTCTAATCCATGCTGCAATGGTTCTAGCACCAATGCAAAAATTAAAGGAGAGAGGGGTCACCCATGCCAAGTGCCACATTGGAGACGGAATGTTGAGGATGATCCCACCATTCACCGTCACCCCCACCAGGGGTTCTGCATATAGGAGTTGTATCCATTTCAGAAAACCTGAATCCTAAATGCTTGAGGACCGCAAACAAGAACAGCCATTTGATCGTATTAAAGGCCATCTTTGTATTTAAGGAAAGGACCAGTGCAAAGAATGAGAGACAAAAGCTACTGCTTTTTTTTGTTTTCCCTTTAACTTGAGAAAGCACAGCTCCAATTCCCACTGCACTTGCATCCACAGTAAGGAATGTCTTTAATTCAAATTGAAAAGGAACCATAATCACAGTGTGAGAAATCTCCATTTTGAATTTATCAAAAACTGCTTTTTGAGTTTCTTCCCACTCAAATTTTCTCCCTTTCTTTAGTAGTTCTCTGAGTGGAGTGAACTGAGGCGCAGTGTCTCTCATGAATTTTGTGTTATATTCTGCAAGGTCCATGAATTATTTCAGCGTCTCTTTATAGTTTGGAATTTGTGCATTGGTGATAGCACTAACAAGATAAATTTTGGGCTTTATTTCTTCACTGGTGATCATATGAACTAGGTTCTCTACTTCCCTCACCAGGACTTTGCATTTGTCTTTGCGTAATGTCATACCAGAGCAATCAGTTTGGTTGAAAACCTCAAGAATTGTCTTGTTATGATCTGCAGCGTCTTTTCCAATACTAATATGCCATTTTGGAAATAGACCACATTACTAACTCCAGCCAACAAATTTGTTATCAGTCTCTAGAAAATACTGGCAGCAGATGACAGGCCAAATGGTAGTCAGTTATACTGAAAAATCCCTTCAGTGGCAATGAATACAGTTAAATGCTTAGAGTCTTGATACAAATTCTCCTGCTGGGATGCACTTATGAGATATACCTTTGAAAAATACTTACAATTGGCCAACTGAAATATTATTTCATTAATGTTTGGCGGTGGAAAGCGATCCATAACAACAGCTTTTTTTAGGCTACATAAATCAATGCATAAACGAAGTAAGCCTTCTTTGTTACAACTGCTGGTGATGGCCATTGTGTCACTTCCACTAGCTCAAAAATTCAATTTTCGATCATTTGATCAAGGATGGACTTAATTTCTGCACAGGCTGCCAATGCTACTCTTTTCAAGGAATGTTTCACTAGATCAGTGTCCTTCTTTAAAATTATTTTATGTTGGCATACCTTTGCGTTACCTATCCTGTCTTCAAAAACTAGTTTGAAATCCTTAAGTAAAGTTTCTACATCTTCATATCCAACTACTAAAACTTGCTCTGTTATTCGTGGATTTACAATTATACATAAGTCATACTGATGACTCCAAACCAATATCGGAGGACCTTCAATTGCTATGTGCAATTTTCCCTTAGTATATCTTTTCTTGATTTCAGTTTCAGATGTGAAATACTCCATCACACCAATATCAGCACCTTGATAACTTTTCAAGGCAACATCTGTTTTCATCAGTGTTTTGTCTGACAATTTATGTCAAACAATCATTTTGGCATGATAGTGTACAAGGGACCATGATCTACCATCAACACAAACAACTTATCATCAATCTTCAAAACTGCTGTGGGTCGTAGTTTTCTTTTTTCACTCTCTTGTTGCTCTTCTTCCACAATCAACATTGTGTGATCACTAGCGAATTAAGGCCCTCATTACAACCCTGGCGGTTGGTGTTAAATCGGCGGTAACACCGCCAACAGGTTGCGGTAAAAAAAATGGGAGTATGACCACCGCGGAAAACCGCCAACATAGACAGCCACTTTAACACTCCGACTGCCACAGCGGTGGTAGCAAACACCGCGGTGGTCACAGCCAACACACAGGCGAAAGACAATGTACCGCCCACCTTATCATGAGAGGCCAATCCGCCAGCTTTTCCAGGGTGGTACCAACGACATCACCCCAACCCTCACCCACAACACCATACACACTAACACATCCAACAACATTACAGATACACCCCATTACCCCCTGGAAGAACGCAAGGACAAAAGGAATAGAGTTTAACCAGTGATATTTTGAACAATCAGATATAGCAATCAAATAAAAATAATTCAGTATATACAAATATTTACATTATGCACAGAAGGCAGTACACTGTTGTAGGAAGTTGGCTCTGTATTTACTATTTCAAAGTAAGAAATAGTGTGCACAGAGTCCAAGGGTTCCCCTTAGAGGTAAGATAGTGGCAAAAGTAGATAATTCTGATGCTCTTTTTTGTGGTAGGTGGTCAAGCAGTAGGCTTACCAGAGGGTAGTGTTAAGCATTTGTTGTACACACACAAGCAATAAATGAGGAACACACACTCAAGGACTTACTCCAGGCCAATAGGTTTTTATATTGAAAAATATATTTTCTTAGTTTATTTTAAGAACCACAGGTTCAAGATTTACATTAAACACTTTAAATGTAAGGTACTTCACTTAGATACTTTAGGAACTTTGAATAAAAGCAATATCATATACAGTCTTTGTAAAAATGGCAATAAGCTATTTTCAAAGTGGACACAGTGCAAAAATCAACAGTTCCTGGGGGAGGTAAGTAAAGGTTAGGATTGCAGGTAAGTTAAACACATGCAAGTCTCAAAGTAGGGGCCAAGGTAGCCCACCGTTGCGGGTTCAAGGCAACCCCAAAGTTACCACACCAGCAGCTCAGGGCCGGTCAGGTGCAGAGGTCAAAGAGGTGCCCAAAACACATAGGCTTCAATGGAGAACAGGGGTGCCCTGGTTCCAGTCTGCCAGCAGGTAAGTACCCGCGTCCTCGGGGGCAGACCATGGGGGTTTTGTAGGGCACCGGGGGACACAAGCCGGCACCAAAAGTACACCCTCAGCGGCACAGGGGTGGCCGGGTGCAGTGTGCAAACAGGTGTCGGGTTTTAGATAGAAAGTAATGGAGGGACCCGGGGGCACTTCAACGATGCAGGCAGGCACAGGGGGGGCTCTTTGGGGTAGCCACCACCTGGGCTAGGCAGAGGGTCGCCTGGGGG